>NC_081408.1:274168153-274474403 GCF_030272615.1 Cryptomeria japonica | reverse complement strand
CATATTTATAGAAGTTTCATTTGTGTTATTTGTATGGTTATGTTATCTTTAGTAACATCATTGTGGGGCCTTGAGGACTCTTGTTAGAAATTATATGTTCATCTTATCTTTATCTTGTATCATCATGTTACTCTTTGCATTTGTGTGGTTTAATTTATTTATAAAAAAAAAAAGGCATTTTTTTTTGTTTATTTTGTTTGTCCTCTTGTCCTCATAGCAGGGCATTACACTTGGTATCAAAACCCATGTTCAAACACTGAGTTCTCTGGGTTTTCTTGGGTTTATTTTTGTTGTATGTCCTTTGCGTGTGTTTTATTTTCATCATCAGCCTGCCTCTTACATTTTGTTGTGTTGTCTAAAAGGATGCCGAGAGAATGAGGTAGAGGTCATGGAAAGGTGAAGGTAGGGGACGTGGTAGAGGGGTAGCATCTAATAGTACCCCCTCACAAAGTTCCCACGAGGATTTTGGTAATCAAAATCATGAGCATGTTGGTATTAACCGGTGACTGAGAGGGGGGTGGATCAGTAAAAATAGTTTATAAACAATAATATTCCAAACTGACTGGTCTGTAACTACCCTTTTTAAATTAACTTAAAACATTGCATTAATCATGAAGGTAAGAACATTGAAGGAAAGATATTTGCATGCACCAAATAAACATCACATAACACCAGCAATTATATGTGGAAACCCTCAATTAGAGGGAGAAAACCACGGTGGGGATAACCCACAATCTCTTTTACTGTAGTAAAAAGAGTGCCCGGTTAAGAGCTTACAATATTGTTCCTTCTGAGAACATCACCTTGTTAAAGATGACTAGTATCCTATTAAGAATACCTTAGAATCTGTTAGTATTCACCTTGCAAAGGGATTTTACACTTCCCTCATGGAGCAACTGTGTTAGGGGATTTTACAAACAAAATCGGTTAAGGTTCACCCTGTTTAGGGATTTAATCTGTTGTAATTATTAGAGAGCAACAAATCATTGATCTGATGATGACACTTTTCTATTCAATAGATCTGCTCTGTATCTACCTCAATCTCTGCTCAGTGATGACTTCACCGATTCATTAAGGAACCCTTCTTCCCTTAGTTCGTTCTTCACCTTACTCTGATTTTCAATCTCTGCTCACTCACAACTCCCACAAAACACAAAAAAAAAATCAAGATTAAAAACATGTATATAGTTGTATTCAATCTTGGCGCTAACTTTCCCTCCAAAATTCAAACTCAAAAATCATTTTATGCGCCCATCTGTTCATTCCACAAATCTTGTTGACTGTATTAGTGAGACTATCCATTCAGCCACAAATCTTGTTGGTTCTCTAGCAAGCACTCTGGCTTCAAATAGTTCTTTCTAGATTTGTTGGATCCACATGTTAGCAAGCCAAACATGTTGATGACTATGTGTGCTTGTCCTTTTCACTTCACATGATTATCAATCACTATTATGATTTGCTATCGGTTGCTTCATTTATATTGGTGAACCTGCTTCACTCAGCTCAACTACCAGTTGCTTCCTGTAAACCAGTCTCTTCTCACCGGTGGAAGTCTGCAATCCCATGTTTCTTACCAATCAACTATATCCCTTTTCCGATCTGTTGTGATGATATTAGAACCACTATTTTCCATCAATGACAACCTCTAAGTACCTCAAACTTCATCATGCTCACCATGATGCCAACAGAGCAGTCAAGATCAACAGGGAATCAGTTAGAATTATTGCTTGAGTAGCTCCTTGACCAACTGGGTCCTTTCCAGGAGAATGGGGCTCGTGAGAGGTCGCCCGTGACGCCTGTAAATGACATGATGGAATGAGAGGCTTCATTCATGAGGGATTTTATTAGAACTCGGCCTCCTAAATAAAATGGTGCCAAAACTGGTCTTGAGGCGGAAAATTGGTTGATAGAGCTAGACCGATGTTTCGCTATCCATCCCTTCAATACCAACAATAAGTCAAGATGTGTAATTTGTTGGATTATTGGGGAGACTATTGGATTTGTTTGATCATTTCTTCCGCTATGATATGTTGTTGTCATTGATGTAAACATATTCCTATGGTCTATTCCGGTGAGTTTGGGAAGAGGTTTTGATCCAGCTTTTTAGTTTGGTTTTGTTGATCACTATTTTGCAGAATCTGATATTTCCTCTAATATATTCCGGTGTGATCAGATCTTGTATTGAGACTTTGGAATATTGTTTAGGGTGATCTTGTGTATCTTCATTCCAGATGGTTCGTGCTGTGATGCTCTACAAGTTATCTTTCCTCATTACAATTACTAATTGGTTGTGTTCTTGAGCATTGAGACGTTGACCAATGAAGATTTGAAAAGAGGTGATGGTGCAATTGTTCTGGATGATTATAACATGCTTTTTGGTGTTTCCTAGTCATTTCCTATTCATTTTGGTGATTTGTATTGATCGTTGTACAATTTTTTGGTGATTTCTATGATCCGGTGATGATTTTTGTGTTATGCAATATTTCTGGTGGTGTAGCATGTTGCGGTTGATCTTGGCGGGATTTTTGGTGGATGTAATCGTTTGGTAATTTGAATTAGGTCCATGCTATGTAATGCAAATAATAATATTGGTTTAGTGGTCAATCTTTGTATCATGCAATGTAACTTTTGTAATTGTGAGTTGAGGGTTGAGGGTTTAGCCGACCTGGTTATCAAGATTGCTAATTTGTATATATAGGTGAGATACTTATGTAATTTAGGTGTCGGTATTATGTCTACATTATCATAGGAAGGTGATTGTGTGAACAAGAGATTTATCATTTGGTAAAGTGTTGTGATGAGATTGGTGTTGCAGAGTAGACAGTTATGCTTAACTGAAACTGTCATCAGGCATTTGTAGATGCTATCATTGTAGTTCATTCCTTTCGGATTGTAGTCCAAATCATATTGTAAGTCAGTGAGACTTCCCTGAGGGTTGTAGCCTTCCGAGAAAATATCTTTTGAGAAGTGAGATCTAGGCAATGTGCCTGAATCCATGTGCATTGCCCATTGTAATATTTTCACATAATACTGCAAAGTATCATCTTACTGTGGGTAGGTTCCCACAGTGGTTTTTCCCTTGACCGGATTTTCCACGTCCAAATCTTGGTGTGGTGTGTTGTGTTGTTAATTTTTTTATCTGTTATTGCTACAGTCTGTCAAATTATGTTTAAGAGTTTAATTTGTTGTGATCCGGTAAATACTGATTCACCCCCCTCCCCTTAGTCTTCCTTCTTGATTGTTGCTAAAAATTGGTATCAGAGATAGATCCTCTGGTAGAATATTAATCACTTGAGGAGGTTTGGGATGGAATCTCAAGATATTATTTTCAAGAAGAAAAGTCTGAGGTTTGATGGAAGCAACTATATCGTGTGGAAGAGATAAAAGGAGGTGCATTTGAAATGTCTTGGAGAAGATTATTGGAAGATTACTAAGAATGCCTATGTTTTTCCTCATAATGGACCATCCACTCATGATGAGGTTAAGGAAGTTGAATATAACATCAAAGAAAAGGAAACATTGCTTAGTGCCCTGACTGATTCTGAAATGACAAATGTTATGGAACTTCAGATCGCACATGAGATCTGGGTGAAGCTTGAAATCTTGTATGAAGGTGATAGTCAAGTGAAAGTTTCTAAGTTGCAGGTTGAAAGGAAAGTATGAGACATTGAATATGGGAGATGATGAGAACATACATTCATACATGGATAAGGTGAATAAGCTTTTCCTTGGTATCAGATCTGTTGGTGGAAAGATTGAAGAAGATGAGATTGTTGCTAAGGTGTTGAGATCTTTGCCTCATGCTTATAAACATAAGGTTGCCGCTATCTAGAATGTAATTACTATGACAAGAGATGTGTTGGTTGGAAAACTTGTTGCATTTGAGCTGAGCAAATTTGGAGAATCATGTGGAAAGTCTGAGATGGCATTTAAAGCATCAATATTGGTATCTGGTAAGTAGAAACATGATCCTGATGAGTGCAAGATATCCAGATATGAAAGAGAAAGAAGAGAGATAGTAGAGCAAGAAAGAGAGCTTGATGAGCTTGAAGCACTAATTTATCAGAGATTGCCTAAAGGTGTTGGTCAATATGATGGAAATTTGCCCTTGAAATGTTTTTCTTTTCATACGATAGGACATTTTCTTCTAGATGCCCAAAGAGAATGGCTAAGTATTGAAGACATGATAAGTTTGATAAGCATGATAGGAATGATAGATATGAGAAGCATGAAAAGTATGATAAGCCTTATAAGTTTAATTGGAAGTTTAGGAACCAGAAGAATTGTTATTATGCTACAGATGAAGGTGTTATAGATGATGAATCAAAAGGAGATGAAGTTGTGTTTATTGCCATTAAAGAAGATAGATATGTGTCTATTGATTCCACTAGTTGTTCTGTTGAGAAGAAAGCTTTGGCTGCAAAGGTAGAAGAAAAGGGTGAATGGGTGATTGATAGTGGTTGTTCACATCATATGACTGGTGATAAAAGCAAATTTGTAAGCATGGAAAGATATGATGGTAGAATAGTTAGATTTGGAGATGACAAAGCTTGTGTAATCCATGGGAGAGGTTCTAATTCTTTTGATGGTAAGAATAACACTCATGATGTTTTGTATGTTGAAGGTTTGAAGCATAATCTTTTGAGTGTTGGACAGATGGTTGATAAGGGTTATGATCTACAATTCAAATATGGTAAATGCAAGATCTTGAATGCCTTCGGTATAGAGATTGCATCTGGAACTAAGACTAAAGGTAACATTTTTCATTTGAATTATAGTGAGAAAAGTTGTTTGATTGCTAAGATAGATGAGAGTTGGTTGTGGCATAGAAGAATGTGTCATGTAAACTTTGATTCATTGATCAAGATCAGTTCTACACAAGTTATTAGAGATCTACCTAAGATTGTTAAAGTTGTTAATCCGATATGTAAGGAATGTCAGTTGGGTAAGCAAACAAGGATTTATTTCAAGAGAAAATGGTATACATTAGATGGATTGTTAGATCTTGTGCATACTGACCTATGTGGTCCTAAAAATGTTAGAAGTGTGCAGGGTGATAGATGCTTTATGCTGCTAATTGATGATTATTCCAGAATGATGTGGGTTGTTTTTTTTAAGGAAAAATCAAAAGCATTTGAGAAATTCAAGATATTCAAAGCTAAAGTTGAAACTGAGTCCGGATTGAAGTTGAAGTGTTTGAGATCTGATAGAGGTGGAGAGTTTTGTTTTGGTCGGTTCAATTCTTTCTATTAGATGCATGGAATCAAAAGACATTTATCTGGTCCTAGGACCCCACAACATAATAGGTTTGTTGAAAGGAAGAACCGTACTGCTTTAGATGTTGCAAGAACCATGTTGATTGAAGGAAATATTCTGAAGGTCTACTAGAGAGAATCTATTAGCGCTGCAGTCTATACATTCAATAGAGTTCGTATCAGAGGTGATACTGGTAAGACCCCTTATGATCTTTGGTTTGGTCATGTTCCTACTATGAAATATTTCAATTTTTTTGGTAACAAATGCTATATCAAGAGAGATGAGGATATTGGAAAGTTTGATGCTAGAAGTGATGAAGGTGGTCCATGCTATGTAATTTAAATCATAATATCAGTCTAGTGGTTGATCTTTATATCTTGCAATGTAATTTTTATAATTGCGAGTTGAGGATTGAGGGTTTGGCCGACCTTGTTATCAAGGTTGATGATTTGTATATATAGGTGAGATGCTTATGTAATTTAGGTGTCGGTATTATGTTTGTATTACTAGAGAGAGGTGATTGTGCAAACAAGAGAGTTATCATTTGGTGAAGTGTTGTGATGAGATTGGTGTTGCAGAGAAGACAACTATGCTTAACTGGAACTGTCATCAGGCATTTGTATCTATACTATCATTGTAGTTCATTCCTTTTGGATTATAATCTCAATCATATTGTAAGTCAGTGAGACTTCCCTGAGGGTTGTAGCCTTCTGGGAAAATATCTTTTGAGCAGTGAGCTCTAGGTAATGTGCCTGAATTCATGTGCATTCCCCATTGTAATATTTTCACATACTACTGTAGAGTATCATCTTATTGTGGGTAGGTTCCCACCGTGGTTTTTCCCTTGACTGGGTTTTCCATGTCAAAATCTTGGTGTTGTGTGTTGTGCTATTAATTTGCTTATTTATTATTACTGCAGTCTGTCAATTTATGTTTTAGAGTTTAATTTGTTGTGATCCGGTGAAGACTGATTCACCCCCCCTCTCATTCTTCCTTCATGATTTTTGCTAACACAAGTATGCATCTGAGGGGTTTTACATCCACCTGGTGGAAGTTAGAAGAGTTGAAGCTTCAACTAGATATCAACACCATCTCTTGGGAGTTGTTTGTGGAACAATTTCGGACGTAGTTCCTATCGGATCATTGGAGGTAGCGATGAACAGATGAGCTCCATGATTTGTCATGTTATTAGAGCAATATAAGCATCATTTCTACAATCTCAAGAGATATGTAGGTATTGGAGATGATGAGACCATGTTAGTGTAGCACTTTATCAGGGGTCTCAATGATTGGATCAGTGGAGACGTGTTGGTTTTTGAGCCTAAGTCCATGGAGGTTGTAGTTGAGAAAGCTCATTTGGTTGAGGAGAAACTTGCTAGGTCTCATGGGACTCGCATTGGAGAGCAAACTGGTAATGCGTCCACTAGTAGTCAGGGTTCTAGAGTCGCACACTCTCAAGGAGCAAGGTCATTCCATGGTCAACAGCAACATTAGTCGAAGTGCAAGAACTTTGACTATCAGCAGGGTGAGGGTTCTTAGTCTAGGAGGAATAGAAATAGGGAGAGGAACAAGAATGATTAGAATGACTAGCCTTTGCACAACACTCAGTCAGTAATTAGATGGGATGGTCATCAATAGTCGAGTGTGCCCGTTGGTGGTTGTGGTTTTGGCCGTAGTATAGGATGCTTTTCATGTGGTCACCAGGGTCACATTGCTAGATATTTCCCTCAAAAGGGTACACAGGGATCCATTCGTGGGCCATTTGCTTCAAAACTTCATGTAGGGGCATCTAGGAAATTCATCTAGTTGGAGAAGTTGATCGTGGAGTTGTTGATTACCGAGGAGGTGGCCTTGGAGATTGTTGCATTTTCTCATATTTGTGAATTTAAAGTTGCGGATCTGGATTTATCATCTATAGATCCTTTACTTATTTTCAAAATTCATGGCATTTGGACTTATTTCTGGTGAGATATCGATTCTGGTATTGGTCTGGTGTTGGTGTGTTCTTACAAGTTGTTCTTACACTATGTGGGGCGAAGAAGAATTGGGTTGCAGATGTTTTCCATGCTTTTGGATCATATGGGAGTATTGTTTTGGACCTGTCCGATGATAATGGGGGTTTTCTCAAAGTCCTAAGCATTTTTTGGATGTGTTCTTAGTGATTTGGCCGGCGTGTATGTGTTTACACATTTCATCATAAACCAGAGCATTTTGGATGACTTGATTAAGTTGTTGAGACTTGTGGATGGTATAAAGGGGAAGTAAAGAGATTTATTTAAGGGGGAGAGGATCCGGGAAAGATAAAAATTAAAAATGATGTAGATTCCAGAGGCGCTGAGGTGTTTTGGTCTGGTAGACTAAGGTCTGGATCAACAAACAAAGTAGAGGACGGAGTTGAATCCGGACAATCTTCTGGATCAAGAAATTAAGTTGTTTGAATCATTTTGTTATCCTAGGTTGTGGCCTAGTATTTGTAAATCCTAAGGTTATATGTAATTCATTAAATTATTATAAGGATTTCTCTTTTTCTATTTTGCCCAGTTATACCTTGTGTTGTGTCAACCGGTTACTAGTATCTTTCAATGGTATTTATGTTTTAGGTTGCAAGGTAGGGTTGTTCTTCATTTGACCTCCCTACCTTGACTGCAACAGGCGGTATCAGAGCATAGAGTTGGTTGTGAACCTATTGGAAGAAGAGAACTTGAGGCAACTTGAAGACTTGTTCAAATCATCAAAGATTGAGGCAGTACAAGGCTTGCAAGAAGACTGTCAAACCTAGAAGCAATAACTTGAGGCAGGTGGTAGGTTGTCTTTAATAGATCACCGATTAAGACAGGCTGCAAGGGTGTCCAATAGATCACCGAGGAGAGGCAATTCAAACTTGTAGTCAGACCACCGAAGCTGAAGCAGTTGTAAGTACCTGTGAACAGATCACCGAACCTAATTCCAGAGATAGCATTGATTGTGGCATGTTGTGAATTGAAGTGATGGGACTCACTTTTCAAATAACTCTGAGAGTGTGATGCAGGGGCATCCGGGTAATTCATCCGGTTGGAGCAGTTGACCCTAGAATTGTTGATTACCAAGGAGGTGGCCTTGGAGATTGTTACGTTTTCTCATATTTGAGAATTTAAAGTTGTTAATCTGGGTTTAACATCTAGAGATCCTTGACTTAAACATATTTTAAATTCATGGCATTTGGATTTCATTTCGGTGAGATATCGATTCCGGTATTGGTCTGGTGTTGGTGTGTTCTTACTGGTTGTTCTTACAGTGTGTGGGGAGAAGAAGAATTGGGTTGTGGATGGTTTTCGTGACTTGAGGATCATATGGGAGTATTGTTTTGGACCTAGCTGATGATCATGGGGGTCTGCTCAAAGCCCTAAGCATTTTTTGGATGTGTTCTTGGTTATTTGGCTGAAGTGTTTGTATTTACATGTTTCATCATAAACCGGAGCATTTTGGCTGACTTGATTAAGTTGTTGAGGCTTGCAGATGGTATAAAGGGGAAGTAAAGATATTGATTTAAGGGAGAGAGGATCCGAGAAAGATTAGAATTAGAAAAGATGTAGATTCTGGAGGCACTAAGGTGTTTTGGTCTGACAGATTGAGGTTCAGATCAACAAATAGAGCAGAGGACTGAGTTGAAGCCGAATAATCTTCTGGATTAGTAAATTAAGTTGTTTGAATCAGTTTGTTATCCTGGGCTATAGCCTAGCATCTATAAAGCCTAAGGGCATATGTAATTCATTAAATTATTATAAGGATTTCTCTTTTTTTATTTTCCCTGGTTATAACTTATGTTGTGTCAACTGGTTATCGGTATCTTCATGGTGTTTATGTTTTAGACTGCAAGGAGGGGTTTCCCTTCATTGGACCTCCCTTCCTTGACTGCATCAAAACCCACAGTCGGAGATGCCCGCAGGAGCCATAGGATTCATGCAGCAGTTGATAAACATCGAGCAAAGCCCCGGGGTACTGTGGTAGAGTCATCAGGGCAAGGATGGACAACTAGCTCTTGAGGCCATGGGAATTTTGGAGCACAGACATTGAGTTCTTAGTGTTGGAATGCACTGATACCAGTAGTAAACTGAGAGGGGGGTGAATCAATAACAACAATTAATTTAATTATAAACTTTATACCAAAGCACAACTCAATAAAGAATATAACATGAAAGCACAACACACATAACACCAATATTTGACATGGAAAACCCAAAAAGGGAAAAACCACGGTGAGAAACCCTACCCATAATCAAATGAATACTCTGCAATAGTATTGTGAATAATTATAATGGGGTCTACACATGTAGAAATGCCAACAGCCTAGAGTGCACTGCTCATCACAAAGGGAAGTCTCATTGACTTACAAAATCATTGGACTACAATTCAGAAAATAATGAACTATGAAAGTAGCATATACTAATGCCTGATACAGTTCCGGTTAAGCACTGATGTCTACTCTGCAATACAAAACCTTTCCAACCTTCACCTGAATAATATGACTTTATTCGCACTTAATTCTTTCTCTCATAATGCAGACATAACTAACCATCGCATACCAAATTACATGAATAAGTCACCTATAAATACATATCATCAACCTTATTGACATGGTTAGCTAAACCATAAAACTATAAACCCATAATCACAAAAATTACATCACATGATACCACCGGAACAATATTATGATTTACATTACATAGCATGGACCTAAATCAAGTAACCAAACAATTATATCTGTCGAGGATTCCGCTAAGACCAAAATTCAACATGCTTCACTTGCCGGTAGAAACCCTTAGTGAAATTTTAACCGGATCCAAATAGGACCACCATAATAGCACACCATCCAAAGAAAAGTCGCCAAATGCTCGAGATATGATCAAGAAGCACCAACAACATGAAAGAAACCGATTCCATAAGCCGGACCCAAAATCCACTGACCAAGTCACCGAAACAGCATACTGGTAGAGCTAATCGGGAACGCCAGAAGACGGTAAAGCCAAAAACTAGTTGGTAAAGGCATAAACCAACCGATAACCAGAAATACCAAAAGCGATAACCAAATCATGGAATTGCCAAAATATAGTAAGCATATAACCATCAGAATAAGCATCCAAAACCGATTCTAGAGATCTGATCATACCAGATCAAAATGATCACCAAGACTAATTGGGATAGTTCCAACCGGGATATAGTGTTGACATCAATGACAAAAATTAACAAAATCTAGCATATTGCCAACAATCTCCCCCTTTGGCATTGATGGAAACATTGAATGTGGAAAACATCCAAGTGCCAAGGAATGCCAACAATCTCCAAAACACCATCAAAAGATCTAGCAGTTTTCACATGAATACCTTCTCCCCCTTTGAAATCAATTACAAAGGAAGGATACTAAACTAAGAATACTGAACCAAACAGCTAACTACTCCCCCTGAGTAGTAGCACGATCTTCATCAACCCGGATCAGAAAAGTATGTCTGATAAGCTCATCGGATTGATACATCTCTAAGTCTCTAAGTCTCTTCCAGAGGGTTGGTAACCCCCAACTGATCTTTGAGATATTCAAAAGTGTCTTTAGGTAATGGTTTCATTAGAATGTCTGGAATCTATTCCTTAGTAGGTACATAAACCAATCTGACTTCCTTTGCTTCAACCTTTTCCTTCAAGAAATTATATCTTATAGAAATGTGTTTTGATTTGGAATGAAATACCGGATTCTTTGACATATCAATAGCAGCAGTATTATCATAGTGAATAACAATATTCTCATCATAACTTACCCTTATATCTTTTAACATCTATTTCATCCATAAAATCTGAGTACAGTTGGTAGCAGTTGCAACATATTCTGCTTCATTTGTAGACAATGAAGTGCATGATTGTTTCTTACTAATCCAAGAAAACCAACTTCTTCCCAAGAAAGAATGCACCACTAGTAGTTCTCTTCCGATCATCCACATCTCCTGCCCAATCAGAATTTGTATATGCACATAATGTGAAGTCATCATTCTTTGGATACCATAACCCAAAGTCTATAGTACCTGCCAAATATCTGAATATCTTCTTGACAGCAATATCATGAGTTTCTCTAGGATCTGACTCAAATCTAGAAGCAATACAAACATCATTCATTAATAAAAGGTATTGCCTGAGTTAGGTACAACAAACCACCAATCATTAATTTGAATCTACTCGAGTTCACCTTAGGTGATTCATCATCCTTTGACAATTTTCAACCGGTTATCATAGGAGTACTGACAGGTTTCGAATTCTCAAGTCCAAATTTCTTAAGTAACTCCTTCACATACTTAGTTTGACAAATGAAAATACCTTTATCAATCTGAGTAATCTGCAAACCTAAGAAAAATTTCATCTCACCAATCATAGACATTTCAAATTCATTCTTCATATCATTAGCAAATTTCATGCATAGACCTTCTTCTCCTTCAAAAATGATATCATCCACAAAGACTTCAATAATCAATATGTCATCATGCTCAATTTTGTTATATAAGTTACTATTAGCATTACCTTTACCAAAACCAAACTTTGAAATATACTTATCCAATCTAGCATACCATGCTCTAGGGGCCTGTTTTAGTCCATATAAAGCTTTCTTCAATCTCCAAACCATGTCCTTGTCTTCTAATAAAGAAAACTCATCATCTTGTTCAATGTAAACTTCCTCTTCAAGATCTCCATTCAGAAAAGCACATTTAACATCCATCTGATATACTTTGTAGTTCTTATGTGCAGCATAAGCAAGAAAAAGTCTTACCGCTTCAATTCTAGCAATCAGGGCATAAGTTTCCCCATAATCAATTCCTTCTTCCTGTGAATAACCTTTGCAAGTCAATCTATCCTTGTTCCTCACCACTTGACCTTCCTCATTCAATTTGTTCCTGAAAACCCATTTAGTTCCAATATTGTTATTGTCTTTAGGTTTAGGTACAAGTTCCCATGTCTTATTCTTTTCAATCTGATCTAATTCCTCTTCCATTGCTTTTAACCAATTTTCATCCTTACTTTCTTCAATGAAATATTTCGGTTCAATTTGAGAAATTAAACATACCTCTTCAGTAGCTAACCTTCTCCTCGTCATCACACCTTTCCTTTTATCTCCAATAATTTGATCTTCAGAATGATTTAGCTTTACATACCTGAGAGTCTTTTAATTTTCTTGATTTGCTGACTCATTTTGTTGTTCCACTGTCACTATTGAATTTTTTGATGCTCCCGGTGTCACCGGTTCATTGTTCTGAATTGATTCTTGCATTACCAGTTCAAGTCTGATAAATTCATCTTCTGGTCCATAATCATATGCTCTGATCTGATTGTTGTCATGCTCATCCACCTTGACATTTATGCTTTCCATTATCCTATTCAATCTATTGTTATAACATCTATATGCTTTTGTCTTAGTAGAATAACCCAAAAATATTCCTTCATCACTTCTAGGATCAAACTTTCCTAATGCATCATCTCTTCTAATGTAATATTTTCTTCCAAAAATTTGGAAATATCTGACAGTATGAGTATGACCAAACCATAATTCAGAAGGAGTCTTACCGGTATCACCTTTTATGTGTACTCTGTTGAAAGTGTATACAGCGGTATTGACAGCCTCTCTCCAATAGGTATTAGGTAATTTATCTTCAATCATCATAGTCCTTGCAGCATCCAAAATTGTTTTGTTCTTTCTTTCCACCAATCCATTATGTTGTGGTGTTCTAGGTGTAGAAAGTTGTTTCCTAATACCATTCCTTTCACAAAATTTTTTGAGCTCACCAGATGTAAATTCACCTCCATGATCTGATCTTAAGAACTTTAACTTCAACCTTGTCTCAATCTCAACCATAGCCTTAAATATTTTGAATTTCCTAAAAGCTTCATATTTCTCTTTCAAAAATGCCACCCACATCATTCTAGAATAGTCATCAATAAGTAACATAAAATATCTATCATCTTGAAAGCATTTAGTCCTTGCCGGTCCACACAAATCAGTATAAATAAGACCAATAATTTCATTAGATTTATCATGTACACTTCTGAAAGAATTTCTAAATTTCTTACACATTTGACATTCTCTACATACCGGATTATGAGGTTTAACAATCTTGGGAAAATCTCTGACAGACGGTATTGAACTGATCTTTACTATGCAATCAAAATTTACATGACACATCCTCTTATGCGATAACCAACTTTCATCAATCTGAGCAATCAAGCAAGCCTTCTCATCAGAGTTCAAATAAAATATATTACCATTGGTCTGAGTTCTGGAAGCAATTTCCAATCCAGATTTATTAATGATCTTACATTTTCCATCCTTGAATTGCAAATGAAATCCTCTATCCACCATCTGACCTACACTTAAAAGATTATGCTTTAAGCCTTCAACATAATAAACATTATTAGTATTAGTCTTATCATCCAATGATATTGTTCCTTTGTCTTTGATCCTACATGCCTTGTTGTCTCCAAATCTGACCAATCCACCATCAAATTCTTGTAGTGATAAGAACTTTCTTTTGTCACCAGTCATGTGATGTGAGCATCCGTTGTTTATAACCCATTCATACTTTTCTTCAATTTTAGCAGACAAGGCCTTTTCCTCAGTATGTGTTGTTTCAATGACAGATTCTAGAGAATCATCCTTGATAGCAATAAAGACCCAATCTTTGCCGGATGAGGCACCATTACCGGATCCACTCTTAGGTTCATCATCATCATAATACCATCATTATCACCAACATAATAACATGATTTATCCTTATTCCTTCTGAATCTAGGTCTTCTCTTATATTCAGGATTAAGCTTATAATTCCTCACAAATCTTTCATGATCCCTAGCAGCTCTTTCAAGACATCTAGATGCAAAACGACTAATCTTATTGCATAAAAACTATTTAAAAGGGACTTTTCCTTCATACTTCCTTCTAGTTGGTCCTTTAGGAATTCTTCTAGCAATCAGGGCTTCCAACTCTTCCAGTTTTCTTTCTTCTTTCTCAATTTCCTCCATATACTTAGCATACATCTCTTTCCAATCTATCTTTTGTTTACCAGATACAGATGCTCTAAATGCAGTCTCAGTTTTAGTAGCACTCTGATCTTCAAGTTCAAAAGTTCAAAAGTAGTCAATTTTCCAAGTAGTGTATCTCTGGTCACAGGGGTACTTGACATTGTCCGGAGTTCATTGATAGTAGTAGCCTTCATCTTGTAAGCCAGAGGTAGAACTCTTAGAACTTTTGACACTATTTCATCTTCACTAACAAATCCACCATAACATTTGATACCCATGACAATCTCATTGACTTTATCCATGAAAGAACTTATCTTCTCATCTTCTTCCATCTTTAAAGTTTCATATCTTACCCGGAAACCTTCAAGTTTAGTAATCTTCATAGCCTGGTCACCTTCATAAAAAGTTTCAAGCTTTGTCTAGATTAGCTTAGCATCCTCCAACTCTATGACATTCAATAGATTTTCATCAGATAGGGCACTTAACAATGCTTATTTTTCTCTTACATCATTTCCAACTCTCTTTTGTTCATTAGCAGGTGTCGATGTTCCATAATTAGGATCAAGAGGTGTATACCCTTTCTCCACTATCTCCCAAACTTCAGCTCCAAGATATCTAAGATGAATCTTCATTCGCTCCTTCCATATCTTGTAATTTGTACCATCAAATTTGGGACTCTCCTTCTGGTAAGGATTGATTGTGGAACTAGATGCAATTTCCATCGGATCTCCTCAAGCGGTTAAGCTACTGCAAAGAGGACCTCTCTCTAATACCAATTGTTGGAATGCATTGATACTAGCAGTAAACTGAGAGGGGGGGTTGAATCAGTTTACTAACAATAACAGCAGTTAATTCATTTATAAACCTTATACTGAAGCACAACTCAATGAACAATATAACATGAAAGCACAACACACATAAAACCAATATTTGATGTGGAAAACCTGGAAAGGAAAAAACCACGGTGGGAAACCCTACCCACAATCAGATGAATATTCTACAGTAGTATTGTGAATAATTACAATGGAATTTGCACATGCAGAAAGGCCAACAACCTAGAGCGCATTGATCATCACAAAGGGAAGTCTCACTGACTTACAAAATCATCGGACTACAATCCGGAAAACAATGAACTGTGAAAGTAGCATCTACTAATGCCTAATACAATTCTGGTTAAGCACTAATGCCTTCTCTGCAATACAAAACCTTTCCAACCTTCACCTAAATTATATAAATTTATTCACACTTAATTCTTTCTCTAATAATATAAACTTAACTAACCATCGCATACCAAATTACATGAATAAGTCACCTATAAATACAAATCATCAACCTTATTGACAAGGTTGGCTAAACCCTAAACCCGTAAACCCATAATTATAAAAATTACATCACATGATACCACCAGACCAATATTATGATTTACATTACATAGCATGGACCTAAATCATGTAACCAAACATTTATATCCGTCGAGGATTCCGCTAAGACCAAAATCCAACACGCTTCACTTGTCGGTAGAAACCCTCAGTGAAAGTTTAACCGAATCCAAATAGGACCACCATAATAGCACACCATCCAAAGCAAAGCCATCAAATTCTCAGGATGTGATCAAGAAGAACCAATAGCATGAAAGAAACCAATTCCATAAGCTGGACCCAAAATCCACTGACCAAGTCACCAAAACGGCATATCGGTAAAGCTAGCGGGGAACGCCAAAAGACAGTAAAGCCAAAAGCTAGTCGGTAAAGGCATAAACCAACCGGTAACTGGAAATACCAAAAGCGATAACCAAATCATGTAACCACTAGAATATAGTAAGCATATAACCATCAGAATAAGCATCCAAAACTGATTCCAGAGATCAGATCATACTGGATCAAAATGATCACAAAGACTAACCGGGATAGTCTCCAACTGGGATACAGTGTTGACATCAATGACAACACTTAACCAAATCCAACACATTGCCAACACTTAGAGGTAGAGATATTAAGTAGGTCAGGGTCCAGTGGGATCCTAATGATGAGTCATCTTCTACTTGGGAGGAGGCTTCTCGTATGCTTGAGCTCTATCTATTTCTCTTTGTAGGATTCCAGGAGTACACCTGATACTAGGAGGGGAGGATGTAGTGCCCTCTCTCTTTTGGCTTGTCAAACTTTGTGGTTTTGATTTTTCTATGTGGTTTCGACCCTTTTTGTGTTGGTCGATTTTGATTTGGATATGATGTTTGTCTACGTCTTCTAGATTCATATGTGACATTTATACTCTATGCTTTATGGATCGTTGGAATAATGATGATTTTCACTTTGTTGACTATGATATGATTATTTGATGTTACCTATGCTCTGATAGTTAGATGATTATTGACATGGTTTATATATGTGATGTTAAGATTTAATTGTTATGTTTATCGATGATTATTTGTTCTAACTATACTTTGTGTTTTATCCTTGATGTGTTTGAGTGAAAGAGAAAAGTGTCGCACTACTCTTCATGGGCAAGCTACGTCGCTTCCATTCCCTTTTCACGGTATGTTATTATATGGTTCATATATGTACATGTTCGATAGTTTTCTTATGCAGCTGCAGGTGCCGAGCTTCGACTCCACCTAAACCTTCAGGTCCGAGCGTGCTCTATAACCCAATGGTTAAGTGGAAATTGGAGTTATCAGTCAGACTCTTGTCGTACCATCATTCCTACAGGATCAAGATTCCTGTCAGGTACCCTTGTTCATTGTTGTTGGTCATGTTAGTGTTGGTCCTGATGGTCTTTTGTGTTAGTTAGTCTGAGTCTCTTACCCTTGTGTTAGTGTAGTGTTTTATTAGCAAGGAAGTATCAATATTAATATTTTAAAGGTAATTAAATATTAAAAGTTAATTAATTAATATAGTTGAAAAATTGCACATTTTTATATTTAGTGAATCACATAATTAATCTAATTTACTGTTTTGAAAATTAATTTATAAAAAATGAATTAAATATTAATTATAGATTTTATGATACTAATGGAAAATTAATTTTAAAAAGGGTAATTAAATTTATTTATTTTCAAATTTAAAAATTTGCATGTATGGGAGTTACAAAAAAGAAAATAAATAAAATAATTAATGAATTTAATGTGGGGGAATCTTGGATTCTTTTGGGGAGTTATTTTAGGGGAAGTTTTGGGGTACGCGTGAAATTCTAGTTATAGGTTTTTGAAAAGGATTCAGAGAAATATGGTTGGAAAGAAGAAATTGGAGAAACAATGGAGTTTTGTTTTGGGTTTTTTGCTAAAGAATTAGTGAAAGGGTTTGAAAGATTTTGTTGAAGCTTCTGGATTTGTGTGCCTAGCATATTGTGTTCGGTAGCCATGGATCTTCTTGAGGATTTTTGCTTTTGCTTCTGTGTGTGATTTCTTGATAGCGTTTAGATGTAGGGTTCCAAATTCACTTCATTTGCATGTAGAAATTTCTTTTAGTTTGACTGAAATTAGTCTATTGTTTATCTAAAAGGGGAAAATTTTAATGGATTGTCTGTTACATGGGGGATTTTTGGGTTATTGAAATTTATCTATGAATTTGGGTTAAATTAAATGTAAATTGTGAACTCTAGAAATTATGGGGGATAGGATTTGATTGTTTAAAGTCTCTTACTGTAATTTTTTTTTTCTGTGAATTAATGTGTAGATATTTAAATTTTAATATGGATGAATGTATTATCTTATTTTTTGTTTATGTCGGATTATGTTGACTCATGGGAGCTCACCCACGTTGTTGGTGGCTCAACCCACAGTCGTGGGTGAGACCACGATTGTGGGAAGCCTTTCCCATAGTTGTGGGGAGGTCCCACAACTATGGGTTAAACTCCCACAACAATTCCTCTTTATTTCGTCGTGTTCGGCCCTTCAATTTGCATAGTGTGGTCTGCAATTTAGTTGTTCAGATTCTCACTGAAGCTTATATATATATATATATATATATATATATATATATATATATATATATAACTCCCACAACAATTCCTCTTTGTTTCGTCGTGTTTTGGCCCAGACATTTGCATAGTGTGGTTTGCAATTTAGTTGTTCAGATTTTGTCTGAAGTTTATTTATATATATATATATAGATATATTCATCTGAGTATATGTTTTTATTTTATTATGGTACTATGCTTAATCTTTGTATATGTGTTTCTATATCGGATTTGTTAATGGGTATTTGTATTTATATGTATATATATGTTTGCATGTGTGTGTGTGTGTGTGTGTGTGTGTGTGTGTGTGTGTGTGTGTGTGTGTGTGTGTGTGTGTGTGTGTGTGTGTACGCACACACTTTATACTTTGGGTATTTTCCTTTAATCTGATGTTGATCAATTCATGTTACCATAATGGCAATAATGTATTACATTATCTTAATTATTTGCATAATGAAATGATAGTTTATTTGAGCATAATGATAGGAATAAAGTGAGATTAAATGGCTAAATTTTGGGAATTATTGGAAAATAATGTTAAATTGAAATTAATGGTTGTATAGAAGTTAATTAGATCTCTTGATTTTGTATAAATATATGAACTTTGGATTCTTCAGTTAATCGGTTGTTGATCAAAATAATGACAGTAAGATTGTGGGAATATATTGCAAGTTCTTAAAAAAAATTGAACAATAATAAAAAGTGAGATTTATTGTGCAAATAATCAGGAATTAAATGAGTTATAATGGTCTAAATTAGATTATTGAAATTAATGTATATTTAAATTAGTTGTTGTATAGAAGTTATTATGGTCTCTTTGGTATTTATTTTATTGGATTCTCTTTTGTTTGGTATTATGAGAACTAGTATTTGCTCTTGGTTCTTGTCTACCATGATTGGATACTCAAATGTGTTGTTTTAATGTATTTGTTTCGAGAGGCTAAGACAATGTTTGAGTTCCAAATTTTGTATGGTTGATCCTCGTCTTTTAATGCAATGTGATTGGTGTATGTATATCCTCTATACTTATCACTCTTACCTTGTATCTCCTTTCTTGTAATCATGTTCTAGCAAGTCGGTCAACCTTTCTATGGTAGAGGGGTCTAGACTCTTGGTCTTTTGGGTGTCGTAGGCCTTGTGTTGAAGTTTGGATTCCTAGGTGCAAGATATGGGGGAGTGGCTTTCATTGGGGGTTGGGATTCAAAGTGGTCGTCAAGGTAACTCATTAAATTTTTTGTAATCGAGTGAAAATTTAAATAATGAACTGGGGTGGGTAGCTAGCTCACAATAATAAAGATTATTTTTGTTGTCTCTCTTACTTCCAAACACTTATATAGGTTCAGGGTAAGCTGATAAGGCCTGGAAAAGCGTTCACCAATCTTGTTTCTATGAAAGGTTGGTGTGGTCCACTAGAGTTTATATAGGGGTCGGGGGTCGGTAGAGGTCACTAGGATAACCCAGAAAGAGGGTCGGGACCTAGTGAAGACTCACTAGGGTAACTCATGACAACCTAGTGATGACACTCTTCCCTATTGCGTACCTAGTGGTCTCTCTTGGTTTTGTACTTATGTTGATTGCTTGGGCCTCTAGAAGTTGGTTGTTTGTTCTTTTGAGTTCTTGTGATCATAATCTTGTGAGTCTCTTGTGATTGTATTCTTGAGAGACTCGTGAGAGTCTTTGTATCATCTTGTACTTCCTTCTGTCTCTTGGGTATGGTTGATACCTCCTAGCACAGGGGGTGGACCTGATGGTACCACATGGTTGGGTGGAGTTCTATTTGCACCCACTGGGTTTTGGTCCATCTTACATCTCGATCATGATGGCTCATGAGGAGATTAAAGACCTTCATTTTGTACCAGAATTTTGAATTCACTTCTTTATTGTAATCTTGGTGATTATATCCTTATGGATATCTTGTATTGTAATCGATGATCATATGTATAACCTCATGGCAATGTATTATGTATCATGATCCTTGTAAAGGATAGATTTATCATATTTATAGGAGTTTCATTTGCCTTATTTGTATGGTTATGTTATCTTGAGTAACATCGTTGTGGGGCCCTGAGGACTCTTGTTAGAAATTATATGTTCATCTTATCTTTATCTTGTATCATCATGTTACTCTTTTCATTTGTATGGTTTAATTTATTTATATATAAAAAATCGCATTTTTTTGTTGTTTAATTTGTTTAAGTCCTCTAGGCTTCATAGCGGGGCATTACATTATGTTAATTAAATAATAAAGATTTTTTTAATTGAATAATTAATAATGATGATAATGAAGATTAATAATAATTAAATGCAATCATTAATATTAAATGATAAATGGTGTGATAGTTTATAAATATCAATGATAATAATATGGATATATAATGATTATGTAACACCCCTGCTACAAGGCCCAGTGGACAAACGATATAAACCAATAAAAATCGCACCCAAAAGACTAACAATCAACAAAAAAGAGAACCCATGTACACCCAAAGAATCCCAATTTTTGAACATGGGCTCTGATAACAAGTATAATGCCCCCGCTACAAGGCCCAAAGGACGAACGATATAAACACATAAAAATGCGAATATTTTTTTGTTTTGTTTTTTCAAAAAGGAGGAATAAACTATACCTAACAATGAGAATCAAGAAGATACAAGAAGATACAAGAATTAGATAACAAGAACATAAACATCATATAAGTGTCCTCAAGGCCTCACAACGATGTAACTCAAATTTCATAAACAACATGAATAAGATTCACTGTCAAATAAATAATACATCATCCTACTCGAGGTACATATTTCTTATTACAAAGCCATGTATGAACATATCATTATAATTACATTATGAGGTATTCATAAGGATATAATTCTACAAGGTACAATTATGCCACACTCGAACTCTGGAACACAATATAGTACTGCAATTTGCTCTCGAACCATCACGATCAAGATGCAACTCATACCAAAACCCAGTGGGTGCAAATAGCACTCCACCCAACCATGTGTAACCATCATGTCCACCCCCCGTGCTAGGAGGTATAAGTCAAACCCCAAAGACATGAGGAAGGAATAACATGATGCAAGAACATATACAAGGCTTGCATGAAAACAACACAAATATTACACAGACAAGAAAACGAACTCACAAGATCACCATTACAAGGAAATAACAAGATGGAAAAGGGAATTCACAAGAACAAAAATCAATTTCCGAATTCCAGAGGCCCAAACAAACACAGAGATATAACCAAGAAAACCATTAGGTATGCAACTAGGAAGAGTGTCATCACTAGGTTGTCATGGGTTACCCTTGTAGGTCTTCACTAGGTCCTAGCCCCGATCTTGGGTTACCCTGGTAACCTCTCCTAACCCTCGACCCTCATGCAACTCTAGTGGACCACACCAACCTCTCATGGAGACAAGATTGGTGGACGCCATTCTAGGCCTTCTCATCTTACCCTGAAACTGAATGAGTGTTCGAGTGTAAGAGATGCATCCAATAAAATTATCTTATTTAGTGTGAACTAACTACCCATCCCCAACTTCATTATGTTATGGTATCACTTGATTGCAAACTTCCTTTGAGTTACCCTGGTGACCACTTTGGGTCCCGGCCCACAATGAATGCCACTCTCCCATGAATGCACATATACACACATATATATATGCGCACACACACACACACACACACACACACACACACACACACACACACACACACACACACACACACACACACACACACACACACACACACACACACACACACACACATATATACATATACATATATATACACATATATATACATATGTATCTATACATATATATATATGTGTGTGTGTGTGTGACATATATATATATACATATATGTATATTTACATGTTTATATATATGTGTGTGTGTGTGTATACATATGTATATATGTATATATGTATATATATGTGTGTATATATATATGTATATATATATATATATGCATATATATATATATATGCATATATGTGTGTGTATATGTGTGTATATACATATATATATATATACACATATGTATATATATAGATATACATATGTATATGTGTGTGTGTGTATAGATATACGAGAAACCCAGGTTACAACAAAATACAAAGACAGAGGAATCCAAAGCACTGAAAGCCCAATAGAAAATAAATTAATATATTCCCTCAATTTGCATAGCATGGGAATTTTTTTAATAGAACATAAGCATACAGGATATACCAAAAAAAAAACTATACTATCAATCCAAATCCAAATTTGAAAACAAAATACAGAAGAATTAAGACTAGAGATTTTCTTTCTTTTTTTCTAACAAACCCCCAAATTTAAAACCCGGACATCTGATCAAACTCTGGAACAACATAAAAATTAACAATCCTCATTTTAAAAGAAAATTAAGAATTCCCATTGAACCCAATTCCACAAATCAAAATAAGAAATCTCCCATTAAATTCTACAACATAAAGGGAACGCAAAATCCAGAACAAAAGTCCTACCTCTCACACTTTCCAGGAAGAATTATGAAGAAAATGACGTAGAAACCATAGAGGATCTTCAATTCAAACCCCTGAGCTCAACAAGTCCAAGTAGCATTCACAATCTCCCCAAATCAAGAACAATGCGGAAATAATTTTCCTAACCCCCCAAAATTTCATCAACAAATTCTCATTTTACTCCATGCATATTGTTTTTTTCTTCCCCAAACTTTTCATGATAGAGCTCCCTGCACAATCACAAAAAAATAACACTAAAAAGCCCCCTGTTGTACATGCCAGATTCCTCCCAAAATAAAATCATTTAATTCTTTTTTTGTAACTCTCAACATGCACAGGAACAATTAAATGTCCAATATCTCTTTTTCTATTAATTACTTTATTTTATTAGAGAATGGGCGAAAAGACTTATTTATTTATTCTTTTTAATAAAACAAGAATTATTTTATGAGTCGTATAAACAATTAAATTATATATGTATATATATATATATATATATATATATATATATATATATATTTATTTATTTATTTATTTATTTATTTATTTATTTATTTATTTATTTATTTATTTATTTATTTATTTATTTATTTTCAATCTTAATTTCTTAAGAACAATATCCAATTTAATTAATTAATTTAATCTACACTAGTAGTATTTTTATTTTATTAACTTAAGTGAATAATCAATAGTATTAAAATGCTATTTAATTTGTGAGATTAATTTTACACTAACTGGCACAGAGAAAACAACCATGGTCCACAACACAACACAAGGCTAACCACAACCTCAAGGTTACCTGACAAAGGGGTATTGTCTAGGGTCTGACTGATATCTCCAATTCCACTTTACCATTGGGTTGATGAGCACGCTCAGACTTGAAGATTCAAGTAGAGTCGATGCTCGGTACCTGCAGGTGCATAAACAAATGTTGAACATGTGAATATAACATATAGCATCACAACGTCAAAAGGGAATAGAAGCGACGTAGCTTGCCCTTATAGAGAAGTGCGGTGCTTTTCCCCTTCACCCCAACCACATCAGAGATAATATACAATGTAAGATCAAAATAGATTAACATCTATGAGAATCAAGATCAAATTCTAACATAACATAGAATATCCATCTATAATCATCCAAATCTCAAAGCATAGATACATCACATTATTAAAACATCATTATTTTAACATCCCATATAACATAAGGTATCAAAGTCACATAGAAATCCAAGAAGCATAGTCAAGCATCATATCAAAACCAAATATCGACCAACACCAAAGGGGTCAAAACCACACACAGAAAGCTCATAAATCTAAATTTTGACAAGCCAAAAGAGAGGGAGCATTACATCCTCACCCCCTAGAATCAGACTTACTCCTGGAAGCCTACAAAAAGATATGGATAGAGCTCACATATATGTGGAGCCTCCTCCCAAGTAGAAAAAGACTCATCATTAGGATCCCACTGGACTCTGACCTGCTCAATGTCTCTACCTCTGAGAACCCGATGCTTGTGCTCTAGAATGCCCATGGGCTCGAGTGCGAGTTGTCTGTCATCAACCTGTAGAGAATTCCAATCAAGAATGTGAGATATATCAGGTTGATACTGATGAAGATCTGAAACATGGAAAACATCATGAATGCGCGAGAGACTAGGTGGCAGAGCAAGTCGATAGGCAACTAGACCAATCCTCTCTAAAATCTCAAACGGACCCACAAAGCGTGGTGCTAGCTTAGAGCCCTTTCCATAATAGATTGGACTCTTCCGCGGTTACACGCGCAGGAACACTCAATCCCCAACAAAAAACTATCGATCCACCATGTGTGTAGGCGTACTTTTTCTGCCAATCCTGTGCTACTGCTAAATGCTCTCTGATCCTTTCCACTTGCTGCTCCATATCTCTAAGAATATCCGAACTCAAATGCACCCTGTCCTCTAATCGATCCCAACTCAAAGGAGTTTGACAAGGATGACCGTATAACACCTGAAAAGGAGTCATACTGATGGAACTGTGATATCCATTATTGTAAGCGAATTCCACCAAGTATAGATACTCCTCCCAACGAGTCTGTTGGTCCATAACATACATTCAAATCATGTCCTCTAGCACCTAGTTGACCCTCTCAGTCTGTCCATCAGTCTCGGGATGATAGGCTGAACTGAAATTCAACTGAGTGCCCAGTGCTTGCTGAAGAGACTTCCATAGGGCCGACATGAACACGGGATCTCTATCAGAAATGATCTTTTGAGGAATGCCATGAAGTCTGACAATGTCCTCCAAGAAAATCCTAGCCACCATAGCTGCATTATAAGAAGATCAAACAGGTGAGAAGTATGCAACTTTGGTGAACCTGTCTACGGTGACCATGATGGCATCATGACGACTCGGGGTCTTAGGCAAACCCACAATGAAATCCATAGAAACAATGTCCCATTTCCATACAGGAACAAGATGTTGTTGCAAAAGTCATGCCAGATGACAATGTTTTGTCTTCACTCTTTGGCATTCTAAGCACCAAGCCATGAAATCTGCTATATCCCTCTTCATACCCAGCCAAAAATATAACTTTCGAAGATCCGCATGCGTTTTCTTGACACCGGGATGAGAATAATATGGTGCCTGATGAGACTCAGAAAGAATCAAAGTGCGAAGATCCTTGGAAGAAGGCACCTAGATACGTCCCAAATGTTGCAAAAAACCATCGAAATCTAGGGAATAACCTGTGAATCTCCCTTCCAAAACTCTACCGGACTCCATCTCAGCACAAACTTCCTGATACTAGGTGTTCACAAGGAATGCTGCCACAATATGACCTCTCAAATCCACCTCCAAAGTCACTGTTGAAATGTCATGGCACTGACGACTAAGAGCATCTGCAACTAAATTCTCCTTTCCCTGAATATACTTAACCTCAAAGTCATATTCACATAGGAATTCCATCCACCTCCTCTGTCTAGCATTAAGGTTCGGTTGTGTAAATATGTACTGCAAGCTACAATGATTAGTATGCAACTCGAACCGATGCCCTAAGAGAAAGTGCCTCCAACGAAACAAAGTGTGCACTACAACTACCAACACTAGATCATGTGTAGGGTAGTTAAGCTCATGGTTCTTAAGTTTGTGGGACTCATAAGAAATCACTCTCCCATCCAACATCAACACCGCACCTAACCCGTCCAAGGATGCATCTATGAAAACCAAGAAGTCACTGAGTGGATCGAGAACTACCAAAATAGGCACGCTGGTCAACTTCTCCTTAAGAATCTGAAAGGCTTCCTAACACTTCTCTGACCAAACAAATTTCTTCCATTTTCTCTGTAGGGAAGTGATGGGATGAGCAATCCTAGAGAACCCCTGAACAAACCTCTGGTAGTAACCTACCAACCCATGAAACTACAAACCTCAAATACATTCGTAGGTGCAGACCACTCAAGAATAGTTTGGATCTTTGAGAAATCCACTACAATACCCTCTCCTAAAATGATGTGCCCAAGGTACTTGATCTTAGTCTTAAAGAATTCACATTTAGCCAGATTCACATACAACCAATTCTCCCTCAAACATTTTAATCCCTATCTCAGATGCTCCTCATGCTCCTCCATGGTTTTGGAATAAATCAGTATGTCATCGAGAAACACGACGATGAATCTATCCAAATATGTCCTGAATATTCCATTCATAAGGCTCATGAAAATGGATGGTGCATTAGTCAACCCGAAAGACACGACGGTGAACTCATAATGACCATAGCAAGTGCAAAAAATTATCTTATGAATATCCGCCTCCATGATCCTCAACTAGTGGTACCGCAACTTCGGATCAATCTTCGAAAACACCTTCGCCCCCTTTATCTGATCAAATAAGTCATCAATCCTCGACAATGGGTAACGATACTTCACTGTCGATTTGTTTAGCTGTTGGTAATCAATGCATAAGCGGAGAAACCCATCCTTCTTCTTCACAAATATAACAGATGCTCCCCAAGGAGAGATGTTGGGTCAGATAAACCCTTTCGCCAACAAATCCTCCAACTGCAATCGGATTTCCTCAAGCTCCTGAGTTGTCATACGATATGGAGTGTGTGAGATAGGTTCAGCTCTGGGCACTAAATCAATTCTAAAATCAATGTCCCTCTTAGGAGGCATACCCAGAATCTCACTAGGAAAGACATCTGCAAACTCTCTCAGCAAGGGATGATCATTGAGTGATACCCCTCGACTTTCATCCATCTCCAAGTTATTCACTGACACAGCAAATAACTGACATCCCTGACGCATACAACGCTTGAGCTTCATAGCTGAAAAAAGGCATAGAGAAACAGGTCTCTGAATGCCAACCACTTCCACCGAATTTTCAAAATGGTCCAAACACTTCACTATTTTATTTCGGCAATCTATGATTAACAAGAGAAGATGATATAAAAAATCAATTGCTCCAGAATCAAACAAAGCAAAAACAAAATTACCGTGCAACACACCTGAAGTCTCCACTACAGTGCTCTGATGTTCTGCCTGGCAGTTGTCCACCGCTGCATGTATCTTATGGCTCCTGCCAGGATCCCCAACTGTAGGCTCAAAAGTAGTTGGTCTGAAAATGGATCCCTGTGATGGCAATATCTAGCAATGTGGCCCTGCTGACCATAAAAGAAACATCCTATACCTCGGTCATTTCCACTGCCACCTCTAGCAGGTGCACTCGACTGCTGATGACCACCTCTGCTAGTTGTCATTTGAGTATTGTGAGAAGGTTGGTCATTGCAGTCACATTTGTTCCTTTTCCAATTCCTTTTCTTTTCTATGAGCACCCTCACTCTGCTGATAATAGGAATTCTTACGCTTCAACTGCTCCTGTTGTTGACTGTGGAAATATCCTGCTCCGTGAGATTGAGCTACTCTAGAACCCTTTCCACCAGCAGATGTATTACCAGTCTACCCTCCTAAGTGAGACCCATGAGACCTAGAAAGTTTCTCCTCAACCAAACGGGCTTTCTCAACTGCAACTTCCATGGTCTTAGGTTCGAAAACCCGCACATCACCACTAATCCGATCATTGAGACCCCTGATAAAATGTTGCACTAACATGGTCTCATCATCTTTGATACCATCATATCTCTTGAGATCATAAAAACGACACTCGTACTGCTTAACTGACATGGATAACTAGCGCAAGTCATGGAACTCATCTGCTTTGCGCTGCCTCCAATGATTTGAAAGGAATCGTGTCCAAAAATGTTCCACAAACAACTCCCAAGAGATAGTATTGATGTCAAGGCAGAGCTTCTTCTCTTCTAACTACCACCAGGTGGATGTGAAACCCCTCATATGCATGATTGCACATCTAGCCTTAGTATTAGTACTGAAGGGATGCATAGCAAAACATCGGTCCAATTCAATCAACTAGTTTTCAGCCTCTAAACCAATTCCGGTACCATGAAATTTAGGAGGTTGAGTCCTCATCAAGCCTCTCATGAATGCAGCCTCTCGTTCTGGCATATCATTAACCGGCCTCACTAGTGACCTATCACGAGCTCCATTTTCTTGGCGAGGCCCCAAGCGGTCAAGAAGATGCTCTAACAATACTTGCAACTGATTTCCTGGTGTCGTAGATTGCTCACGATCCTGATTACTAGAATCCCCGTGGGAACTTTGTGTATGGGTATTATAAGGTGCTACCCCTCTACACGTCCGCTACCTCGGCCTCTACCACGACCTCTTCCTCGTGCTCTCGGCATCCTTCTTGACAGCACAACAACACGCAACGAACAAGCTTAGGACAAGTATTAAAATCGCACGCAAAAGACTAACAATCAACAACAAAGAGAACCCAGGTACACCCAGAGAATCACAATGTTTGAACATGGGCTTTGATAACAAGTGTAATGCCCCCGCTACAAGACCCAAAGGACAAACGATATAAACCAATACAAATGCGAATATTTTTTTATTTTTATTTTTTAAAGGGAGGAATAAACTATACATTACAATGAGCATCAAGAAGATACAAGAAGTAGATAACAAGAACATAAACATCATATAAGTGTCCTCAAGGCCTCACAACGATGTAACTCAAATTTCATAAACAACATGAATAAGAATCACTGTCAAATAAATAATACATCATCCTACTCGAGGTGCATATTTCTGATTACAAAGTCATGTATGAACATATGATTATAATTACATTGCAAGGGATCCATAAGGATATAATTCTACAAGGTACAATTATGCCAAGCTCGAACTCTAGAACACAAGATAGTACTGTAGTATTCTCTCGAACTGTTACGATCAAGATGCAACTTGTACCAAAACCCAATGGGTGCGAATAGCACTCCACCCAACCATGAGGTCCACCCCCCATGCTAGGAGGTATCAATCAGACACTAGAGACATGAGGAAGAAATAACATGATGCAAGAACATATACAAGGCTTGCATGAAAACAACACAAATATTACACAAACAAGAACACGAACTCACAAGATGGAAAAGGGAATTCACAAGAACAACAATCAATTTCTAGATTCCAGAGGCCCAAGCAAACACAAAGATATAACCAAGAAAACCACTAGGTATGGAACTGGGAAGAGTGTCAGCACTAGGTTGGCATGGGTTACCTTGGTAGGTCTTCACTAGGTCTCGGCCCACATCCTGGGTTACCCTGGTAACCTCTCCCAACCCTCGACCCCCAAGCAACTCTAGTGGACCACACCAACCTCTCGTGGAGACAAGATTGGAGGACACCATTTCAAACCTTCTCATCTTACCCAGAACCTGATTAAGTGTTCGAGTGTAAGAGAGGCATCCAATAAAATTATCTTATTTAGTGTGAACTAACTACCCATCCCCAACTTCATTATGTTATGTCATCACTTTATTACAAACTTCCATTGAGTTACCCTGGCGACCACTTTGGGTCCTGACCCCCAATGAAAGCCACTCTCCCATGAATGCACCTAGGCAAAGAAAACGAGATCAAAGTCCAAACAGAAGATCTCAAGATGGGAAACACTTATATAACCATAGCAAGGCATGACCCTCTTGCTAGAATAAAGTAATACACAAGGAGGATTCAGAATAGGCTAGGAATCATCATGTAGCTTCCAAAAATACATTCAAACTGAAACTTAAATCCACAAAAAAGACATGGCAATACAATGTGAAGACCGTAATTACCCTCCCAAGGCCTCTGGAACTACTCTTTAACCATTCAATTGAAAATTACCCGCAAGGACAGAAAGAACCAAGACATGAATAAGATCTCATGAACCTAGAAAAGAAGATTCAATTAATACAACAAGATGATTACATTAACCTTAAGGACAAAATACTACTCTGATAACCAAAAAATAATAGATGATAAGACTCTTGCCAATCTTGTAAGGATTACTATTATCAAATATACTAAGGGAAATCACATTTACATTATTTCTCAACTAAGACATCAACCCACATTTTCTTTTCGATTAATTCCATGAAAATAAAAGGATTGATAAGTTTGTTTTTTTTAAAGAACAATAACCAATATTTCATAATACATAATTTCCTTCTAATAATTTTACGAAAACACCTTTGATTGTTGATCAAAATTTCCAAATCCTCAAATCTTTGGTGGACAACATGAACATCTTTATCAACAGGTTCGAGAATAATGTAGAGAAGGATGGTGATAAAGAGCAAGTGAACAAGAAGGTTCATGAAAGGAGGACCAGAGCTAACACAAAGAATAAGGACAACATCGAAGGTCGTGAGCTGGAGGATATGAAGACCTCAACGAACAATATGAAACAAATGGTTGTTCACGCTAAGGAAATTCTGAATAGTATTTAGTTTCAGTTGTTGTCCTTGGTTCTGTCTCTTTGTTGTCTTTGTGCTTTCCTTTTGCTATCTATTCCGAGTTTTTTATGTAATGATGTGTTAAGTTGTTCCCTTCCGGTGGGTTCATTTTGTCTTTTTGAAGTGATCAGGCACTTTTTTTAGCAATTATGTTTTCCTGGCTTGTAAAAGGTTCGGGTACCTTTCAAATACCTGCTTTTACTTAATCAAAACAAATTGGAATGGAGACAATAGATCTATACCTACAAGCATATATATTTATATAAATGAAATTAATTCCCAAACTAGGAGTCAGAAATTTCTATTACTGAAAATCAACTAACTGAATATGTTTATATTTATATATATAAACAAATAAATAAACATATCAAATCATAAACACACATGTCAGCTGGCAAATAAATATCAAATGACAATGCACTGAAAAAGGAAGAGCCCAACATTGTTTTTCGGCTGGCTTCAAGAGAAACCATGGGTAGTACACCCACGGTTGTGGGTGTAACCCCCACAGTCCTGGGCAGTACCCACAGTTGTGGGTGTAACACCCCACAATCATGGGTATCACCCACGGTTGTGGGTGTTTCACCCCACAATCGTGGGGGTTCCCCACAGTTGTGGGATTATATCCCATAACAAGGTGATTGACACAAAATTAAATACACATGGTGTCGGCAACAAAATAAATAAAGCAGCATTAATTATATAACTATATTCGAAAATCAAAATGCATAAGCTTATATATATATATATATATATATATATATATATATATATATATATATATATATATATATATATATATATATATATATATATATATATATATATGTATGTATGTATGTATGTATGTATGTATGTATGTATGTATTAATCCAAAGCACTGAAAGCCCAATAGAAAATAAATTAATATATTGCCTCAATTTGCATAGCACAGGAAATTTTTTAATAGAACATAAGCATATAGGATATACCATAAGAAAAAAAATATACTATCAATCCAAATCCAGATTTGAAAACAAAATACAGAAGAATTAAGAATTGAGCTTTTCTTTCTTTTTTTCTAACAAACCCCAAATTTAAAACCCAGAGATTTGATCAAACTCCAGAACAACATATAAATCAACAATCCCCACTTTAAAAGAAAATTAAGAATTCCCATTGAACCCAATTCCACAAATCAAAATCAAAAATCACCCATTAAATTCTACAACATAAAGGGAATGCAAAAACTAGAACAAAAGCCCTACCTCTCACGCATTCTAGAAAGAATTATGAAGAAAATGAGGTAGAAACCACAGAAGATCTTCAATTCAAACCAGTGAGCTCAACAAGTCCAAATAGTATTCACAATCTCCCCAAATCAAGAATGCAGAAATAATTTTCCTAAACCCCCAAAATTTCATCAACAAATTCTCATTTTACTCCATGCACATTTTATTTTTTTCTTCCCCTCAAAATAAAGTCATCTAATTCTTTTTTTTTTTGTAACTCTCAACATGCACGAGAACAATTAAATGTCCAATATCTCTTTTTCTATTAATTACTTTATTTTATTAGAGTGGGGAAAAAGATTTATTTATTTATTCTTTTAATAAAACAAGAAATATTAAATGAGAGTCACATAAACAATTAAATTATATATATATATATATATATATATATATATATATATATATATATATATATATTCAATCTTAATTTCTTAAGAACAATATTCAATTAATTAATTTGATTTAAAACATACACTATAAACATTAAATAAATAATCCAAGATATATAATGCTAGTTTAAAAAAAATAGAATTAATACTTTGCGAAACTAATTAATTTAATCTACACTAGTACTATTTTCATTTTATTAACTTAAGTGAATAATCAAAAGTATTAAAATGCTATTTAATTTACGAGATTAATTTTACACTAACTGACACAAAGAAAACAACCATGGTCCACAACACAACACAAGGGTAAACTGACAACACAAAGCTAACCACAACTTCAAGGTTACCTGACAAAGGGGTATTGTCTAGGGTCTGACTGATATCTTCAGTTCCACTTTACTATTGGGTTGATGAGCACGCTCAAACCTAAAGATTCAGGTAGAGTCGATGCTCGATACTTGTAGCTACATAAGAAAACGTCGAACATGTGCATATAACATATAGCATCACAACATGAAAAGAGAATGGAAGCGATGTAGCTTGCCCTTATAGAGCAGTGCGGCGTTTTTCCCCTTCACCCCAACCACATCAAAGATAATATATAATGTAAGATCAAAACAGATAAACATTTATGTGCACCAAGATCAAATTCTAACATAACATAAAATATCAATCTATAATCATCCAACACTCAAAGCATAGATACATCAAATAACATCACATGATTAAAACATCATTATTCTAACATCCCATATAACATAAGGTATCAAAGTCACATAGAAATCCAAGAAGCATAGTCAAGCATCGTATCAAAGCCAAAAATCGACCAACATCAAAAAGGTCGAAACCACACATAGAAAGCTCATAAATCTAAAGTCTGACAAGCCAAAAGAGAGGGGGCATTACATCTTATTAGAGGAATTATTTAAGTGTCTATAGAAACCCTTCATTTGGAGCCTCCATTGCCTACAATTTCCTCGATTGTTTCAAATAATCTCTTACAAGGAATTTTCTCAGAATCCATTTTTTTTTCTAAACGTCAAATCATTTAATTTCATAGTAATAGCTTTCAAGGACCTATTAAAACTACATCCACAAAAATTCAAGCCATTGAATAATTTAACTAAATGTTTCATCCAAGTTTTGAAGGTGTCAATAGCATTTCCACTAGCTATGAGAACCCTCCATGCTAGAGATGTAGAGGAAGAAAGTGTAACCTAACCTAAAGAAGCCTCTGAGGTATTTTTGGATCAAAATTTGGGTTCCAATGGTTAAGATATAGCCATTGTCTCAAAAGCAAAGGACAACTTCCAAAAATCAACTGTCTCCTTTTTCAAAGGAAGATGCAACAAAAAATCCTCACGAGGCAAATTCCACCACTCCAACAATCTTGGTTTGTCATTCTTTGTCTATGAATTGCTCGACATGCCTGAGGGATGGTCATGCACAAATGAACTTCTAATTGAGGCCACACTTGATGGGTTCAATAACATATCCATTGTCCAATACATAGCGATTTCCACCATAGGAACCCCCTTCCAACATTAGATAATCCACAATGTACATTCATTAAGAAATTTATGAGACACCTCACCTAAAATAATGTGATTCAAAAGAGGAAAGTTCGATTCATTTAAAGGTTGCAAGAGACAACCTTCTTGAAAGAGCAAGGAGAAGCCATAGATGCAACCACCCAAAGAGGAAAAAGCAATTAGGGAAGTTGGAATTTGAAGTTGCATAGCCATTTGTAAGCCAAAATATATATGAGATGCATGTATTTGGCATCTTTAAGATAGATATATTTATGATATATAGGCTATTTTTAAAGAACAATTGGATGTAATGAAGATTCAATGTGTTAATGACCATCAAATTCATGTTTAAAAAAATTATCCATTCACTCCAATTGTATGTAATTCAAGGGACAGCTATGGACCTAACGTGTAAAGATATTGTCATACTAAAATAAAAAATAATGAGAGCTAAAATTGTTATATAGTAGGATTTTATTTCAAAAGAGTATATATATACAACAATCTCTATGTAAAGATGTATGTGTCGAACTCTAAGTTCTTCTGAATTTTCCTGTTTTATAGCGTTGCTACGTTAGTATTCAGAAATTTATAATTTATTTAAAATAACAGTGTCACCACTGAGAACTCAAGTCACACCTCGCAAGTATGAGGCTCTTCGAAGCCCAATAATAATAAACTAATAAAACAAAAACAAAACAAAAAAAACTAAATAAAAATAGCTTAGAGGCTGAAATTGAATGTAGAAAGTCATTTTGCTGGTGCCACTTAACGATGTCATTATTTCTTTGATTGTAGTTTAAATTTCAAACATCAAAGGTGTTGCAAAACCGAGATTATCAATAGTTTTGATACCATCATTGGTAGCGCTGCATCCTTTAGGGGCATATGGGCCAAATTTTACTCCGAAAGGCCTCTAAAATACAAAATCAGGAAAAGTTTTTTCTTTAAACTTAATTGGGATATAAGATGCAACTATAGGGTTGATTAGAATGTCATATTCTCAACTTTAATACATAAGTCAAGCTTCAATATCTTTAGCCCAATTTTGTTTATAAGATGCAACTATAGGGTTGATTAGAATGTCATATTCTCTACTTTAATACATAAGTCAAGCTTCAATATCTTTAGCCCAATTTTGTTTAGTTGGTGAGGGTGGTTAATCATATTACAAGCAATAACTAGGCTTTTAACTATGGTATATATCTAGTGATCAATTGTGCATGTGTAGATTAGACTGTAGGGTGTAATAAAGCCTAGCCAACTTTGACTACACCAAGCACAACTTGCATAAACAATGTGATGACTAAATATTGATTAAATACATTTCCTAACTGTAGATCACATGAAAGATAATACACAAGGTAATGGTTAGATCCCAGTATTTCATGTCTTGGAAATGTTTTGGGCATCTAAACATGGAAGGAACACTAAAGACATGACATTAACTTAATTTCCCAATCTTTTTAAGTGATACACGAAATTGGGAAAAACTGAGATGAGAACATCGATGTTTATAAACTATGCACATTTATATTAGTGTTGATGTGTTTAAATAAGCATACAACCATACACATCACAGATCATGACCAGCATGCCTTGATTTAGCTGAAAAACATCCTGTATTGCAGACCCTGATGTCCCCTGCCCCCCCCACATATCTCCTATACCTGGTCCCATCCTTTTGTGACGATGCAATTCCAAAAAGATGGGAGTAACAATACATATACAAAACATTTCAAATTATTTGTCAGTATGATAGAAAAATAGTATGCTCAGACACCAATTGCCTCCAGAAAAGATGTAGCCCAAACAAATGATCGTCAAAGAACCATTGATTTCCTTGAAAGGAAAGCATTAGATTATACTAGAACCTTTGGGAGCAAATTGACTTCTCTTACTACAATGATAAAACATTTCAAAAATTACTTTGCTAAAAGAACACAACCCGCTACAGAATATTAGGAAATAACCTGTACAGATCCTATCATCTTTCATCAGACGAACAAGCACTTACACATAAAATCACCCAAGGGCTTTCAAAAATTAAAAAATTAGTTATGTGCCTTCCAGACAAGATTTAGCCTAACCAAATGATTTTTGCAGAAAAATAATAGACTTCCTTGAATCATTAGATGGTGCCAAACCAACTGGGAGCAAGTTGATTTCTTTGACTGCAATGATAGAACATTTCAAAATTAATTTGGTAAAAGAACACAACCTACTATAGATTATGAAGAAATAACCTCTACAGATCATATCTTCTTCAATGAGACAATCACACTTCTCATTAAATCACCGAAGGGCTTTCCAAACCAATTCATATTGAAATGGTATTTGTGTACTTGATTTAATCAAGAACTGTGACAGGAAGGATTATGTCCTCCAACAGGACAATTAGCTATTGTAAATCTCATCAACAGACTCAACATGCTTAAATAATAATGATAGCAGCAAGGAACTATCTCATATCACCAGGATATAAAAATTTATAATTGATCGTCAGCCATACGAGCTTCAGCAGCAGCAATCTCTGAGTCCACTAATGTAATCAAACGCTGGCCAACATGTTTTGCAACAGATATCATAGCAAGAACAACACTTGGATCAAGTCCTGCAGCTCCGCGTTTCGTCAGTCCACATACATGGCCCAGTTTGTTAATGGATACTGAAACTGCTGAGCTCATTTGAGATTCCTCTTCTAAAGTTGCATCCACTATATAGGCCATTCCCACCTACAAGAAGTTCAACACATGAAGGACTTACAATGAATGAAAACAAGTTCAAAAATGAAAGAATCTCATATTGTAAAAGAACCCAGTGATCATTCTCTTGATATCACCTCTTAATGTGGAACAATAATTGATGCTTTGGAAACTATTAAGGAAAGGCTTACATTTCTCGTAAGTTATTCTACACCTACACAATTCTTAATCAATCCTCCTGGAATTTACAAAAAGGCTTAAATTTCTGTCAACTTATACTATCCCTACACAATTATTTAATAAATCCTGGATGTTACAAACCTCAAGAAAGTTCACTTCTAGAGCTGATTAGAGGCTAGCTTGACAATATTTGATGAATTTGATATCTACTTTGAGTACTACTTATCTAGACTGCACATATAATGACAAATAGATTGGTCAGCTGTCTAGTGCAAAAAGACATTTTAAGAGATGTTTTGAGTAACATTTTTCAGGTCAACATCAATGCTGGTGACCTGAAAAGCCTTTGTCTTATATGATCTTCAGGAAAAAATTCCCTTTGCATCAACAGGCCTTCATTAACTGTAGGAATTACTGTGCCCCTATCAATATCAAAATGAAATCCATGCAAAAGTTAACTCAGTTGTAATTTTACTCTTCTCGTTGGGTCATTGAAAAACAGTGCCATTATACTTATATACAGCAAATGGTGCATTTCCAGGCAACCTGCAATTTTCCACACGGAAGCATGGATTCAAGTTTCATCCACACCCTTTTCTTGATTGATTGCAAAATGTTATAATCAACAACCCATTGAAAGGAAAATTATAGCTGGAGATCATAAAAAGAGATTCTCTGATTGAGAGAACATCAAAACAACAGTATGACTGATACTTAAGAGAGTCAACTTCCAGCAAAACAAAAACAGAAAAATATATTGCCAATATTTATATAACACACTGTCAATGCTAATTATTTTCAGAAAGAATTATTTACCTTGGTTAAAGTCACTATGACTGGAACGCCTGATGTATCCAGATGTGAAAATTCATCATCACTGATATCAACATCCTCTTGCTGATCAGGTAAGGCACCAGGCACCACTTCAACCTTTGGAATACAAGTATTACTCAAGGCTGCCTGTTGATACAGAAAGCAAAAATGCAATTTAGCAGGAAACACTTCATATAAGGGCTTCAACTTTCTTCAAAATTAAAGAACTTTTTATAAAAGAAAGGTAAGTTGTGTATTCATAACAGTTTTAAGATTTAGAAAAAAACAGACTAGGAAGCTCTGCATAAGTCCCATTAATAAAGGATATGGATTATCATAAAAAAGTATTTAATAAACAGCATGCCTGCAATTGGTTTTGATTCAATTGAAACTCCAGAGCAATATGCTTGCCAGAAGAATGGTCAATATGGATATACAAATATTAGATCTACCAGTAAACAAATTTTAACTTTAGAAAAAAGATTTTAACACAGCTGTCTAGAAGCAAAAATCTAATTATAACTACTAGGATCAATGCAAATAACTAAATAAGTTAATAAGCTACAAACCTTAAAGAAACAACACAAAAGCTAAAATATGTATGAATTACTGCCAAGCTAGTTTGATGAAAACTATTAATTTAACAGCAGTATATACACAACAAAAAACTCTTATCATATTTTGTCTATGATTTCCCAGCTGAGATCTGAAATTCTGAAAACTGAAATGAAACATCTACATAGCTGTCCAGAGTCACATTTAAACTAGCTGACAGTGTAAAAATGTCAATCACTCGTCTTAGGTACATGCAGCAGCTGCAGAGGTTGCACAAGGTGTTGATGATCAAAGGGCTGAGTAAAGACAGATTTGGGCACTTTGATGCCAGCTATAGACACAAATAGAAGCAGAATTTCCAATGCTTTCTCTATAGCTTACCCTATATTAATTCATTTGCAGTGAAACCTCCTGTATCTACCTGCCTATATATTCTCCTGGCCAAGAAAAAAACTAAAGATGATACCTGTAAACCGACCTTGCACAGCATCCAACTTCTGACAGAAAATTGCAAAGGTAAAAAATTGAGAAGACAAATGTGGAAGCCCAAACAAATGGATTGCTAAAAGATATATTAGTGGCCATAGGAACATATATTTGAGATCCTTGTGCCAACCCAATTTGTCAACGGCATTGCTGGAGGAGACTTGATTCCCTTCTTTATCTTTTCATCTAATAATTTTTAACTTCACATGACATCAGCACTGATGGGGAGGGGTTCTCAAAGAGAGTCACACCTTGCTCAATAGGTAATTGAATGATGTTTTAGTGGGCTCCTATCACTCTTCACTTGTCCATTAACAAGTCAAACACTCAGGCTCTCTTGGAGTGCTCCCTATCAATTTGTGCTCTTTAGTTGCTCAAGCATGATTGAAATTCACAATGGTAAATCCAACCATTAAACTATCCAACTCTCCAACATGTACTTGCAGGGGTTTTAGGGGGTGGCTTGTAGGTGTTTCAATTCCAATCAAATGAACCTTCAACTGGTTTTTCACCATTTTCTCATCGCTCCCTCTTTCTCCTATTTTCTAGGCCTAGTAGCCGTAGGGCCCTAATTAGCTCTACCTTACCGGTTTTTGGGCAATTACTCAAAAATCTCTCAAAGAACCTTCCAACACCTTTGGTGATCCGAGTACCCTTTGGACAAACTTTTGAATCCACTAGGGTAGGCAATCTGGTATGTCCGTACTGGTACGGATCCCAAAAATGGCACTTTTGAGGGGTTTTGAGTTAGCAGTTTTCTTCAAAAGGTTTTAATGGTCTCTGCACCCTGTCACACCACCACCTCTTCAATGAGACTCTGTCCTACATCACACTTCCATGCCAAACACTTGGCACATTCACAACTCTTCATCCCTCCAAGCAATTACAAAGTTTTCAATCATTTTCCTAACCGGGCTATGATTGATCTCGCCTAAGAAATGATTGCAAGTTGCTTCCAAACAACTTCCAGGCCATTACAAAACATATTTACACTATACAAGGGTTCCATGACTTGAATCCCAAGGGTCATTGAGCAAAACTCAAGGGATTTCAAGTTGGAACCATAACTGGGCTCTTGAACCCTTGCTCAAGCCGAGAGCAATACAAATTTGTAAACACACTTCAAACCTGCACTAAAAGAAATTACAAACACCTCCTGAGCAATAAAATAACATACACTAAGCCATCATGAAAGAACAGTAGCAAGGTCAATCCATTTGGTACGGACTGCTGCTACAAAATGACAAAATTACAAGGTAAAATCTGGAAATTATCTTCAAAATCTATTCAAACTTGTTCAAAGATTTTCCAACCCGTGAACAATCATTCTCAGAGCATTTTATATGCCATTTTGGTCATAACCAACTCTTCATCGGTTGCCTAACCACCGATTTGCTCAAAAATGCAAAGTTGCAAAAAGTTGTCAAGCAACATTGACAACTTTTGCTCAAATGTGCATTTTTGTCTTTTATGCCTTTCTACTCAAACTAAACCTCCTAGAATGACTCCCTAACATTAAAATGACATGCCTAAATGCCTAATGAGGCTTTATAAGACGTTTTACATCATAATGCAAATTTATGCCATTTTTAGGCTTACAAGGGCTCATAGGCCAAATTTGAGAAAACAAACAACCTAGGTGACAATCATCCTTCAAATGACTATCAAACACACGTGTGGACCTCTAAGTAGTCCATTATTCAAACACTAATCCAAATTATAGACTATCACACCAAAATCTGGAAAATGCATCAACAAAAATGGTTAAAAGCTAGGTGCTCCTGCACCAAGCACCTTCCTATCTTTAATATTCCAATAAAAACTTCGGCAGGTATTAAAACCTCCACATCCTCAAAAATGCGAAAATAGTCTAGCAACATCATGATTCCACCTCCATCAAACTAGGGCATGACAGTGTCTGGATTACACACTATCACTTATTCCAGTATAGCTGATTAGTGAGCCGTTTAATCCTTAGTTTTTTATTTATTCTTCTAAAACTTCATTTCAAAATTACATCTTTTTGATACTTTCGAACCTGAACTTTTATAATTGATCTTCCTCTCTATAGTATGTCAAGCTGGGCTAACTGGTTGATATGAACCATGGCCAAGCAAAAGGCCTCAGATCAAACCCCTTCTGTGAATGTTCTAAGTGAAGGCACTCAATCTGCCTAAGCTTCAGTCACCTCTTGGTCAGAGAAAAGCTGACAACTGGATCTCACATCTCTACAGTGAAATAATGGTGAATAAAACTGCTTATTTCCAGAGAAAACAAAATGCTCTCTAAACCAAGAGATGATTGTGATAAGCTCTTGCGTGAGAGAAATTTATTGATTTATTCCTGTAGTGCTTGACAATGTTAGTGTGACCAATGATGTATTTTGAAAATGTGATATAGATAATAATTTATAAACCTGTTATATTTTAATTAAGTGGTGTAGTGTTTATCTTATTGATTTTTGTGCTGATTATGTGCAAACTATTGACTTTTATTTTTTTAAATGGACTTGCACAGTGTACAGTTTCTACGGCCCCAGAAAATCAGCATTCTCTGTACAAATACAGTATCAATTTTCATTACCTAGTGAAATTGGATTTTAGGTGGAAACAAGGGAAAAGAAAAGAAAAATTCACAAACAGCTTAAATACTTGGATCTCTGCCATGACATGATTAGAATAATTTCAAAGAACTTGGAGTGTCCACCAAATGAAACTTTTGAGATTTTGCTTCCAATCAACAACTTAATTTGACAGAAAATGTAGAAAATATTTCATTTTTTATTTTTTATTTTTTTTATTTGTGAGTCTTGATGTTAACCAGGCCCCAACCATTGGAACCACAAACAAGGGAACCCATCCCCAGCATCAACAATTTTCAAACCCACTAAGCACAGGGGCCCGACAGGAGCACAAAGCCCATGAGCTCAACGCCATAGCAGGGATTTGAACCTGAGTGGCAACAATAACAGTACCACAACTTAACCATAACACCAGGCCCTTAGTAGCAAACACTTCTTTGATTTTATCTCAAACCCAAATTGATATAAAAGTCAACTTTATACATTGTTTGCAGGTCAATTCAATTCTCCAGCTATTTATTTGTTCTAAATGAAATATCAGTTCCACTTATCACCTCGAATGATTTTAGATGGAATATTCAGATCTTTTGTTTAGTTATTTACATAGTAGAACCAGAAGTTCCAACTAAAATGCATTCTTGATTAAAGAATCTCTAGTCCATAATCAATTACCTTGGTTTTTCTTTATTTTCTTATGTAGAGGATGCCAACGTCTTTTCACATTATACTCTCCAAGCTTTGGGAAGCTTGCTAAGTATTGGCCAGTTTTGACAAGCTGAATTTGACCAGGTCTCATTCACATAGAGTTGACTCTACTCATAAAGTAATCTGAACCAATCACCACTGGTTGCAGTTTGCACCACATCACAACTTACCCACTGACATTGCTACAGTCATTCCACCTCGAAGTCAGGTGCAGAAAAGCCAGCCAAGACAAAGACACTCATGCCATCTTGATGGAAAATGACAATTCCTCTCAGATTCTAGTAAATAATTACAGATTTATGAATAGGTATAGTCTTGTTGTGACCATTTCACACATCACCCCATTAGAATGGGGACCCCCTCTTTTTGCTTTTGTTTTGCTTGTTCTTCTCTCTGCTTTTAGGGTTTTGAGTGAGTGAGTGGTCTATCTGGGCTAGGGCTAAACCTTAAGGGTTCCTTTTGACGTCATTCAAGCTAAGTTCAGTCAAATTTTGGAAAATTGTTAAGTGTCTTCCTGAAGAATTGAGATTGTTGAAATAAGGTAAGCCTGTCAGGGGAGTCAAATAGGTCTCAGGTTAAGTCTAGATTGAAGGTCTTTAGGGTAATGTCCAGTTAGTTTCCTGGTCTAAGTCAGTTAAACACAGTCAGTGAAGAAAGTGAATCTAGTGGGCTAAGTTGAATAGGTGAAGAAATAGATCAAGAGCCTAATAATGCCAAATTCACTCCTGACCCTCGCTGAGGGCCCAGGGCGAAAATCCTTGTAGATTGGATTTCCTTCACAATTTTGGCTAAGTGTTGAGATGTTTTAAGAGGATTTTGGTGTGTTCTTGCCTGGGGAAGTTTTGATTGAATTTTTGAAAGCAAGATGATGCCTGAAATAGAGAAGTCGCTCCTGACCCTTCCTGAGGGTCCAGGGCGAACTTCATCCTAAAACACAAATTCTTGTTTTGAGAAGGCTTGCTAACTGGTTCCTGGCCTTGAAAATGACCTAACTCTGCCTTGTGAAGTGATTGGAGACTTAAATTTTGAACAGTTTAGCCAGAAAGGGTAATTTCGCTCCTGACCCTTTCTGAGGGTCCAGGGCGAAAATGTTATTTAAGGCATATTTGTCATTGACTTTTCTAATTTGTTTTGTGCAAGGTCTCCAGGAAGGATGATTGGACGTGACTTGATGCTTTTGAAGATTTGAAGGCATGAAAAATGATGAATTTTGGAGGCTAAGGGAAAAATCGCTCCTGACCCTTGCTGAGAGCCTAGGGCAAAATTTTGATTTCCCTCATCTTGTAGTGAAAAAAGACCAAGTGTTGGACATGAATGGAAAATGAATGACTTTCTCCACCCGCCTGAAGGAGTTTTAACTTGAAATGATGAAGGATCTTGTTGGAATCATCAAAATCGCTCCTGACCCTTGCTGAAGGTCCAGAGCGAAATTTTCAAAAGGCACATTTTCTTGCAAGGTCAAAGTGATTTTTATAATTGGAATAGATGAAAGCAAGTGTGTTTTACCCATTGAATATAACTTGGACAATCAACGAGGAAGCAATCAAGCCAGGTTTGAAAAATCGCTCCTAACCCTTGCTGAGGGCCCAGGGCGAAAAACCTAATGTTGGACACTTTTCTCCAAGTTTGAACGAATCTAAGCCTAGACACGAGCTTGAAATGATGTTTTGAAGTGAAAAGGGATCGTTGAAAGTGAGGATTTTGAGGGCAATTGCAAAAATCGCTCCTGACCCTCTCTGAAGGCCCAGAGCGAATTTCCAAAGTACCCTCCCTGTTGTGTGGAATTAAGACAAAATCTCGCTTGGGCAGAAGGAAGACGTAATGTGTTATGCCTTAGAGGTGATTTGGAGACTTAGAGATGAAGGAATATGCCTAATTTGCAAAAGTCGCTCCTGACCCTTGTTGAGGGTCCAGGGCAAAAATCATAAAACCAACATATTTCCTTCAAAATTGTGCTAAGGCAAGATTGTGCTAAGGTAGAAAAGCCCTTCAAAAACATGATGAATGATGATTTGCCTAGAGAAGTTGATGATGCTAAGCCAGGAAGCAAAAATCGCTCCTGACCCTCTCTCAGGGTCCAGGGCGAAAGTTTTGAAAACTCCCATTTTACCTTGCAACAACAAAGCCAATTTGGGTGAGATGGATAAAGCAAGGACATTGCCAGGTGATGAATAAAATTTCAATGAAAAATGATGGAGAATTAAGCCCAATTTGCAAAAGTCGCTCCTGACCCTTGCTAAGGGTCCAGGGCGAAAAAACTTGAAAGAGGATTTTATTGCTTATTTTGGAGGCATTAACACGATCTAGCTTGATGGAGAGCTGTTTTGATAAGGAAATGAGGATTTATAGTCAAAAATGAAAAAATCGCTCCTAACCCTTGCTGAGGGTCCACGGCGAAAAGCCTCAAAATCACACCTTTTCTCCAAAATTTGATAGAGCTAAGTCTGGAGGCCCGTGAGAAGATCTATTTGAAATGTCTTGAAGAGATTTTGAATGTTGACAAATGCTAATTTTGAGCAAAAAATGGAAAATTGCTCCTGACCCTTGCTGAGGGTCCAGGGCGAAATTTCCTCTAAAGACATCATTTCCTTCAAAATTGTTGATGAATTAACTCCATAGTGCAAGGAAATGGACTTTGAGAGTGGCCTAGAGGGTTCGACGATCAAATTTAGGTGGATTTTAGCTAAAAAATGAAAGATCACTCTTGACCCTTGGAGAGGGTCCAAGGCGAAATCTACATTTCCACCTATTTTCCTCATGCGAAATGTCAAAATTTGAAGTGCAACACCTTAACTGGATATCAATTTACCCTCCAGGATATTTTCAAATCAAGATGCAAAGTATTCAAGGCTAAAAACAAAAAAATCGCTACTGACCCTCAGAGAGGGTCTAGGGCGAAATTATTTGCAAGCTTCATTAAGCCTTGTTTTAAAAAATTGATATTCTCCAATTTGCATTAGATCGCCAAAATTGCTAATTTTGAGGCATTTGGAAAATTAAAATTAAATTCACATTAAATTAAAGGCATTTTGGCATTTAATAAATTAATTTTAAGCCTTGAGAAAATCGAAATTTTAATTTGGAAGCATTTAAAATTAATTTTTATTAAATTAAAATTCAATTAATAAGCGCTCAAGGCATTATTTTGCTTTTATTTGCCAAGTCGGCCCCCCTTTTTTGAAATTTTATTTATTTTTTACCTCCTTTTTGCCAAGTCGGCCTAGGGGAAGCAGGGGGTGAGCGCTCTATATAATAGGGATGCTTTGATCAAGTTTAATCATTCATTCAATCGTCCTTTTAAGTGCGAAATTGGAGAGCTAATTGGAGGTGCGAAATAGAGCTGGTTTGGAGCGAATTTCTTTCAAGTGTTGAAGGCTAAAAGGAAGCGGAGTTTATTCTTTTCAAGCTGGAGGAGACGCAATTCATCCAAGAGTGGGCTTTGATCTAAACTTTGCTAGCGAAATCCATTTCTTGCATCATTTTTTAGAGTTAGTACTCAAGAGGAGGTATGGCGAAATCATCTTAACATGCTTGGTCAAGACTTGATTTTTGGACACTTTTTTTAAAAAAGTCTAAGTATTACATGGTTAATTAGGAAATGATAACTCTAGATTTATCATGAAGTTTCCTAATTAATATCTTTAATCTTCCTTTTGAATTTTAATTTCTACACTTCAAGGTATAAGGAACTAATTTCGAAATGTTGTGTAGGTATCAAGATGGCGACTCCAAAGGCAGGAGCATCTACTAGTCGCTCAACTCTCATCAAGGAAGATCAGAAGAATGACGAATTGGAGACCAGGATCGTGTCCAAGTGGAGTAATATCGGAGACACCAACTTAGGAAACTTCAATGTGACGAAGTTTCGAGAGGTCCCCTACATTGGCAAGCCATCACCTGTTGCGAAGAAGATAATTGAAAGTGGCATCATCAAGGCAGCAGGTTTCCCTCCAGCAGTCAAGTGTCATGAGCTAATGATCGAGTGTGCCCACCATTATGACTCACAATCAAGGTCGATCGTATCCAAGGAAGGGAACACCTTAGCTTACCTTTCAGAGGAGGCTATAAGTGAAGCTCTTCATCTTCCAGAACATAAAGATATGATTTACAAAAGCCTAGAAGGAGCTAGATCAATGTATGAAGATGATCCTGACACTTGCCTGAATCTCATTAATAAGAATTGGTTGCTCAAAAGTCGTCCTCGCCTGAACAAAATTCCCAACACACCGCATAGGATTGATTTCCAGGAGGAGTACAGAGATTTGATAACTTTGCTCAATCGAGTTACAGGGGCTCCTCAAGCCTTCTACTTCGAGAAGTGGATGTTCTTCTTCATTCAAGTGATAGTCCAAGGAAAAGGAACGATTCATTGGGCTAGAATTATTAGCCATTGTCTGGATGTGCAGTTGAGAAGGCTAAGACCTACTAAATCATTCCACATGAGCTCATATGTCATATATGCCTTGATCAGGAATTTCAAGTATGCAGGGCTACCTCACAGAGGAGTGATCGGAAGGGAACCTAGAGAAGTGAGAGTTTGTGACTCTTATGTTCATTTGCATCATCCTCCTAGAGGTGACTACAAGTTAGTCAATGATACTTTCACGATGAACATCACTAGGATATTGCAAGGTGGGATTCATAATCGACTATCTCTAGATGCACAAGAACTTGTGAATAAGTATGGTGCATGGTTCATCCAGTTTCAAAAGTTTACATATATCAGAGTTCATGGGTGTCTTTCACCTCCCTACATGTTGCTGAGATATCCGACAGACAAGATAGTGCTACTTGAGGTGACCAGACAGTTGGCAGCTTATGCAAAGGCAATCCACACACAAGCATGGAAATGGAGTTCCCGTGCCCATCATATTGGGGAATTCAGTTGAGGTATGTCCTAATACTCAAGCCTCAGAAGATGCAGAGAAGGAATTAGCTTTATATTCATTCACATTCTTTGCCTCGAGGGAGAATTTTGATCCTCATGGTTATATGGAGGAGACAGTTGGTAAGAAGTACAGACATGAGTTTCAAGTAGAGGACTTTTGGATGAATCTCTCAAGTGATTTAGAAGTTAGAAGAAAGATGCATTCCAGGCTACTTTTAGATTTCATCAGGAAATGCAAGGTTTATAGAGTAGCTGATCAAGCCCAAGATAATGGCAGATACCTCCAGTCGTCCTATGACAGAGAATAAAAGAGTGAAGATAGATTGGAACGAGCCCGAGGTTTTAGACTTGAGAGCTTTGATGGCTCCTGTTTTATCATGTACTCGCGGATGGGTGGATGTACAACATCAGAAGTTGAGAGAGCAGAATGTATCAATGACTTTTACTTTGGAGGCAAGGCCAGAAGAAGGAGAAGCAAGCATGAGTGAGGACACTTCTCATCCTAGAGGCACAAAGAGGAAAGAAAGACCTGAGAAAAGAGAATCTTCCAAGAAGAAGCAAGAGGCCAATCGAGATCGCCCATCAAGCACATCTTCTCGACATGAAAGAAGGCAAGTCAAGCTGAAGGTCAAGAGAAGATGGTACCTGAGGTTGATGAATCTATGGAATCCATGGTGCAAAATGATAAGCCAGAGAAGGGACAGACACCTCAACATTCATCAAGTCAATCTCCCCAAGTTGATGAGCTACAGGAAGATCAGGGAAACGATGATGAAGTGACATCTCCCCTCCAAGAAGATGAACCACTGCCGAAGGAAATACAAGTTAGAGAAACAAGATCTGCCATTCCGGATTGGTTAAAAGAGAGACTGACAAGGGTGATCGTAATTGAAGAAGAAGAAGATGTATTTGATTTAGAAAGTTTCATAGGGAATTCTCAAGAGGTAATGGAAAAGAAGAAGGCCACCAAGATGTCCAAGGTAATAAGAGATGAGACAGGATCCAGGAAATTGCAGATTGCTACACCAATAGTGGACAAGTATGAGGGTGAGATTCTTGCAAATGAGTATGATTTAGAAACATTTGAGCTTGGTCCACTCACTACTGAGCAAGCAATGGAAGAAGCAACTGATTCATTTGAAGCACTTAAAGACAAACTTAAGGAAGAAATGGAAAAGAATAGGAAGCTTGAGAGAGAGAGAGGTGCTTGGAGAGGCTATTTTAGTCATCTCAATCAGCCCTTGAGACGTCAAGATCCAGCAGTATCTCCTTTGCAGGCACTTCCTCTTGAATCAGTTGGCGAAGCAGAAAGGATCAAAAGCTTGGTTCAGCTTATGAGCTCTTGGATTGATAAATCCCACACGGTAGCTGTTGAATTTGCAACAAGAATGATGAAGACAATCCATCGAGCTATCCAGGTCCTTGAGATTATCCACAATCTAATGATAACTCTAGCCGCTTTCGCTCACACTAGAGATGTTATCATTCCGGTCCTGCAAGTAATCAAGCAAACACCAAGGAGGATCCTGGCACAAGAAAAGATAATGGATGGAGGAACTCACAACCTACTACAGTGGTCAGCTCTACTCCAGATGAAAGAGGTTCTTTTCAAAGACATCAACACCAAATGCAGTCAAATTGAAGGTGTCATCCATCCAATTCAGGATAAGGTGTTTGAGCTGTTGTGTACCATTCTTGGCAAGCGGATCGAGATTGAGACAGATGTGGACCTCCAAGAGTTGGAAGAGAGAGTCAAGGTCATCTTTTGCAAAGAAGAGAATGTCATCACAGATGAGCAACGAGACCTAATGTTCACTACCATGCTCGTGATTGAGAAGATCAAAGAACTCGAACCTGGATGGGAAACGGCTCTTCTCACGGCTTTTGATCAAGTCATTCACTTGGAGGAACAAATGAAGAATCTTCCTGAGATTCCTATTGCTGAGATTGAAGGAATTGTGTCCAGATTCGTTGGATATGCTAAGAAGGAGCATAGGAAAGGGAACAAAGTTCTAGAAGAAAGGTTGCTATAGGATGATGTGGCATCTTAATTCTCACTGGTCTATGTTTCCTCGACTTTTGTGCCAATTAAATATTTGGCTATGCATTTAATAATGTTCATCTAAAAGGGGAACTTTTTGTAACAAACCCTAATTAGGGTTTAGGTGTCTGAATCTCAGCCATTGATCTTCTTTCGATCTGGGCCATTCATTGTAATTGAGGATGCTATATATACCTGTTGTGACATTTTCACACATCGCCCCATTGCAAATGGGGACCCTTGCTTTTTTTTGCTTTTTAGGGTTTGTTTTTTTTGTCTTTTAGGGTTTTGTTAGTTAGCCTTTGCATTTTGAAGTGCTGTCGAGGAGATCAATAGGATAGCAGGTCCCGCTGGAGTGAAGTCCTGATCTTGAAAATTTGGCTAAGTCTGAAAGTCCTGATCCTGAAAAATTTGGCTAAGTCTGAAAGTCCAGATCCTGAAATTTGGCTAAGTTTGGAATGTCCTGATCCTGAAATTTGACTAAGTCTGGAAACTGAAAATCCTCCAAAAACTAGATTTTGCAATATAACTCCTGGAGGTCTGAAACCACTCTCAAACATCCTGAAAGTATATATGGAATATAACTTAAAGTATAAGTGACATTTCCACTTATACTTAAATGTTATATTCCATAAAAATTATCCTGATAGAGAGTTCAAAAAGTCAAATTTCGCTCCTGTCCTTCACTGAGGATCCAGAGCGAATTTCGCTCCTGTCCCTCACCAAGGGACCAAGGCAAAGCGCTCCTGTCCCTCACCAAGGGTCCAGGGCAAAAAGGCTTATTTGAGTCGTTCCTGACCTTGTTTGGTTAAATTGAGACATCAAAAGCATGGTAAAGGACGAAATGAACGTGATAGGGCATCCATATTTGATTAAAAACAATGAAATGATGAAGTTTTTGCCTAGAAGGTCAAATTCGCTCCTGTCCCTCACCAAGGGACCAGAGCGATTTTCTTTATATGCACAATTTTAGACCTTTTTTGGACATTAACTTTTATTCATAGCATGAAGTAAGGTGAAATCTTCCCTAGCTAAGGAATTTCGAGATGAAAAGTGAAAAGATTTGGCCTGGATTTGCAAAATTCGCTCCTGCCCCTCATTGAAGGACCGGAGCTTGATTTTCAAATTTGCACTGTCCTTGCAGGATCAGGACAATTTTATGATTGGAAGAGATCAAGGAGGGCATGTTTTGTCCATTGAATATAATTTGAGTGGTCCACAAGCAAGGAAATATACTAAGATGACAAAAGGCGCTCCTGTCCCTTGTTGAAGGTCCAAAGCGATTTTCTAAAAAGTGCAATTTTCTTGCAAGGACGAAGCAAGTTTTGTGATTGAAACGAATGAAAGAAGGCATTTTTAGCCCGTTGAAGATAGTTTGGAAGCCTAACAAAGGACGGATAAGCTTGGATTTGCAAAATCGCTCCTGTCCCTCACTGAAGGACCGGAGCTTGAATTCCGAATTTGCATTATCCTCACAAGATTTAAGTGATTTCACGATTTGAAGAGGTCAAAAGAAGTATGTTTTGCCCGTTGAATATAACTTGAATAGGCCACAAAGGAGAGAATCAACCCAAGTTGCACTAGGCGCTCCTGTCCCTCTCCAGGGGACCAGAGCGATTTTCTCACAAGACAAACTTCGGGCAAAGGCAAAGCAAGTTTTATGTTTGAAATGAATGAAAAGGGGCGTGATTGGTACAATGAAGATAATTTCGAAGGCTAGCAAAACACAAGTAAGCTCATAGTTGCAAAATCGCTCCTGTCCCTCTCCAAGGGACCAGAGCGAAATCTTCAAAATGCCTAAGTGCCTAACATTTTGAAATGCTATTTCTTGTTGCCAGGACTCAAGATGAAGTGGGGAGTGATGTTCTACGTCTAGAAAGTAATTCGGGGTTGATATGATCAAGAGTTTGTGCAATGAACCAAAAGTCGCTCCTGTCCCTCACCAAGGGACCAGGGCGAAAATGCCTTAAGGCAAGCTCCTTCCAAAGATCACATGAATTGAACTTAAAGTTCCAGATAAAATGCCATTTTGAACGTCAAGGATGAGGTTTTGAACATAAAAAATGAAGGATGGAGGACAAAAATGCAGGAGCGCTCCTGTCCCTCACCAAGGGACCAGAGCGAAGTTATCAACATTCATTATTTTTTGCCTTATTTTAGCAAATCGCACTAGATGCCAAGTTCGCTAAAAAGCTTCGAAATATTTTAAAAAATTTTAATTAAATTGGCATTTAGTAAAGGCTCATGGCATTTAATAAATTAATTTTGAGCCTTAGAAAATCGAAATTTTAATTATAAAGGCATTTAAAATTAATTTTTATTAAATTAAAATAAAAAGATGAAGCGCTTGAGGTATTATCAAGTCGGCCTCTTTTTTTTTTTTATATTTTTTTTTTTTTTGCCTTTATTTGCAAGGTCGGCCTCATGGGTAAGTGGAAGGTGAGCGCTCTATATATTGGAGGTGTTTTTTCACAATTCAAATCATTCTTGCATTATCTCTCATGCGAACTTGAAGAGCAATTTGTGGAGGGCGAAATTCATATTGAAGGCTATTGGAGAGGCGAATTTCTTGCTAGATTGGAGGATAATTTCCAGATTTTTGAAGACATTTGAAGGCGAATTTCCAGATCTTGAAGAAGCTAGTGGAAGGTGGAGTTCTTTTCCAAGCTAAAGGAGGCGCAATTTGTTCAAGAGAAGGCTTTGATCTACACTTTGCCTAGCGAAATCTATTTTTTTTACATCATTTCTTAGAGTTTAAAACTCAAGGGGAGGTATGGCGAAATCATCTTGACACCCTTGTTCAAGGTTTGATTTTTTAGACATTTGTTTTGAAAATTGCGTAGTTAATTAGGAAATGATAATTCAAAGATTTATCATAAAGTTTCCTAATTAAAATCTTGAATCTTCCTTTTAGAGTTTAATTTTTAGATTTCAAGATATATTACTAATTTTGAAATGTTGTGTAGGTATCAAGATGGCGACTCCCAAGCTCGAAAGATCTACAAGTCGGAAGACTCTCCTCAAGGAAAATCAAGCCAGATCAAGGACGATCAAGCAAGGACAAGGACGACCTTCTTCGATCCAGCCTAGCATCGACAAGGACGACCTTCTTCGATCCAGCCTAGCATCGACAAGGACGGCATTCTTTGGACTAACGTCATCAAGATAAGGGCAACCTCTTCCAATCCAGCATTCCAAGGCGAGGTACATCATCATCCTGCAAATCAAGGACACAAGAAGTCAGAACAAGGGTTCGTTGAAGAAGCAAATAGTTCCAGATGAATTAATTAAAGCTAGCTTCTCAACAACATCAAGTTGAATATTTACCAAGTTACAAGTGTCAAACGAGGTGGCATCCTAGTCATCACTTCTCCAGTCAGTGTGGTCCACCTCAGCATTTCCAAATTCAATGTACCTAACTCATGGAAGGTGGCACAAACTCCGATGTACCTACCCCAGCTATCCATTGGTGGAATTTTCTAGAGAGGACATGTGTCCAGGCAATACAATTATTTCATTGGTCGAGCATTAAATGTTATGTAATGGTTGTAACAAACCCTAATTAGGGTTTTCATTGTAAAATCTTGGCCATTGATCTCAAATTGATCTTAGCCATCGAATTGTATTGTCGGCACTATATAAGCCCTGGCATTTCATTTGTAAAGGGATTAGGCAGTAAGCAGTTGGAAGTAATAGAATAGAGTTAGTAAGTAGTTAGAAGGTGATTAGGATAGCAATTAGAGTAGAGTAGAGAGAGAAGGCAAAGATTGTTGCCAAGAGGTTGTTGTAAAAGACTTGTAACTTCATTGAAGAAATGGTGAAATTTATGGGTCGATTCGACAATTTGCATGGTCTCTATACTTCTCATATTTGATTTCATGTTATTAGATGAGTGGAAGAAATGTGCTTGATTGATGGTGAAATTCGTATATCCATGCTACTAGCAGTTTGTAAATTGCAGACTTGCCTTGCGTAGTCAACTGGAATCATTCAGCTTAAGCTTAACTTCAATTGTCACTTCTTCATCGATATGCATCAACCTAATGGTGTCTATGCCTGCAGTGATGATTTGAACATCATAAAGCTTTCCTTCAAAGATCGCACTAACCTTGTGGAGATGGTCCTGGGATGTCAAAACAAGACTTAGTTAGAATTTCATCAAAGATCATTCATTGCTCTTACATTCTTAGTGTTAGGATTAGATCCTTTCCTCGCCCTCATCTTTTTTTTTTCTTTTTTCAAATCTAAGCTAGTGAAAATCCCGTGTTCCAGCAATATTCAAAGCAGATCAGACATTCAGGCATCAAGTGTAAGTCCCCTTATGATTCCAGCAAATCACATCATACCACAGAGAGCTTATCCACACGTAGAGACCCTACATACAAGAACCTTGGAGTCATCCTGATTGATCCTTTTTCGCGATATCTTCAGCATTTGGAGGCTTTATTCAAGAGAGGATAAGGTACCCTTGGGTATTTTATTCTGTGTTTGATGGTGTACAAAATACACGTCAACAATACCCTCACTCATTTTCATTTTGTCATTAGATCATTAGAAATTAGAAGATAGAGAGATTGATAATAGTTAGAGCTTTGGAGAGAAGAAAGTTATTGTGTAGCAAGATTGAGTAGTGAAGAAAGAATTTTGAACAATTGTTGTCCACTTGGCTTTGAGATCAATAAAATATTGAAGTTATGGTGTTTTATTGCAATACTTGTGGCTATCTTCATGGTTGTTTATCTTCTTGAATCATTCTCAGTCGAAGTAGTATTTAAGTTGGAAGGACTAAGTGTTGTGCTTGATCTTTGGTGAGATTCATGTCCAAACCACTAGCTTCTTACTGATTGTAAGGACGCCTTGTGTGGTCAACTGGAGATATTGAGATTGCTTGAACATTCGATCATTGTTGAAATATTGATATGTATCTTTATGATAGTATCTATATTCTTGATGATTTGAAAATCATTAATCACCTTAAAAGATAGCATCAATTCCAATAGAGTTGTAATTCCTTGGCAATACTGAAATTGGTAGAATCTTACCAAGTCTAGCTTACATTAAGTCATTCTTAGGATTAGATTAGTATTCAGCTCTTGAAACCCTTATCTTTTGATCTTTTTTGAGAATCTGTTAGTATTAGGAAAACCTGTTCCTGCAGATCTAAAGAGCGTGACATGGACAAGCTTTCTTAGAAAGTGCGTAAGACCCCTTGAAGAAACAGCATTTACAACGACCACTGGTGCTTATCCACACGTAGAGATCCTACAACGAAGAACCTTGAAGTCACCCTAATTGATCCTTTTCCCGATATCTTCAGCATTCAGAGACTTTACTCAAGAGAGGATAGGTACCATTTGGGTATTTTATTTTGTGTTTGGTTGTGTACAAAATACTCGTCAACAAGTCTATAACTCTTAATTTCAGTTCAGAGGTGTGTTTCCATGATTTCATTAATTAGTGTATGGATTTTGTACTGGTACTCAGATTATTGTTTTCAAATAACAATTTAAATTGTTTCAAATTGTATAAAATTGAAACCCTCATTTTTGTGTATTGTGCCACAAACTGCCTCCAAGACCCAGACAACCATCTCCACTCTCTCATCTAATATAAAATATGATCATACAACTTTTCATTATTCCTGATTTCAAAAATGGTATAAACGTTTTGTACATATACCCTATTTCCAGTGAACTATGTGTTAACACACCAAAGGGCTGAATCAGTATTTGTCAAAACTTAAACCTTTTAGTACAATCCAAATTCAAAACTCTTAAACAAATCAGCAGCAATGAAAGATAAAGCAATGAACACCAATGCACAAGAGAATACCAAATTTACGTGGAAAACCCAATGAAGGAAAAACCACAATGAGAGTTATCTCACAATATATATGAATAAGAATTATAAACTTGTTTTAAGGCTCACCACCTAAGGAAGTGTAATGTCCCCTTCCTAGGTGGCAGGCAGTTGAGCAGGGATTGGCCTATTATCTAGTTCCCGTAGGCCAGTGAAGTGAATAGGGAACCCATACTGAGGCTTGTGGAGTTGCGCAAGGGCTTTATAAGCCATTTTGGATGTTCAGAGGTAATTCCTATTTTTTAGGAGGGATCCCTTTTTTTTTAGGGATGACTACTAGTTGACTGGTTGACCACCCGGAGGGCCAAAGAGCAGAGCAGGATCGTTTTTGAGCATTCCTAGATGTTTGGAGATAGTTTCCTACTTTCTAGGGGGATTCCTACTTTTTAGGGGATCACTATCAGTTCACCTTGGGGTAACATCCTCGGTCAGGTATCTTTAGTCAGATTTCAGTTTTGAGACCCAAGGAGCATTTTATGAATTATTTGGGAAATATTTAATATTTCCTAAGATGGATCTAACTAAATAATAATAATAATGTTACTTCATATTATTATAATAAAGTAACAAGTTGGGGCCCCCTTGTGCCATGATGCCTAGAAGACATGAGCTAAGTTGTTTTTTAAAAACAACTTAATTTTCTTAATAGGGGAGCCTAAGGGGGTTGAGGGAGACATAAGGAAAAGAAAAAATTTAATAAAAAAAATGCAAGAGAACCCTAAAAACGAATTAGGGTTTGAGGCCAATAAAGAAACATGTTGGAGGCCATTTTGGGCATTCATTATTCATTGTTTTGGTTGATTTTTGAGAATATTTTCATTCTTTCAGGTCTGCAACGTGGTTGGCAAGATTCTGGAGCAAAATCGGGGACGGAAACCTCCAATTTTTGGTATTAGGACAAAATCCCTTTCACCTTTCTACATATTGATTTGATTGGAATGCTCATATTTGGCCAAGAGGGCAGAATTCAGAGATTTATTGACAATTACAGCAAGTTTACAATCTGATTTTCAGATCTGAGCAGGTATTTGGAGATATTTCAGAGTTTTGTAGCAATTTGGAGTCAGCCATTCATACCCTAGCTGAATCGTACCACTTGTGACAGCCTGGGACTCCAAAAAAATAAATACCAGGGTATTAACTTGGTTCTTTGATACAAATATTATTGTTAGCGGCTAATAAGAAGAATTACAATGGTTATTTGGTGAAATTGGTTCATTTTGGAGCTATAGGAGCAAATCAGTGGGTAGAAAGCACACCAAACTGGAGCCTCTCCTGGGCGAAGTTCAGGAATTGCATTGGATTCAAGATTTCTTTACATATTTGTTTTAGATAATTATTGGATAGGTGAATAAAGCTTATTGGAGTCATCTGCCATAGCTGAAAGCTAAGTCACAAGGTTCGAATTCGAATTCGAATTCGACAGCCATGAAATTCGGATGAAATTCGACAAGGGAAAAATTTGAAAAAAAATTCGGATAAAATTCGCCTTCTATAATTTTGTTTATTTTTAAATATATGTATACTTCTAATAAATTATCAGAATAGCGACCCTTGTTGGAGAAAATCTGAGGGCAACCCAGCAGTTGCAGACACCCATGACCCAATAGGTACAAAGCATATACAAAGAATACCCACGACCAACTGAGTTGTGTTTAGAGGCGGATAGCAGTGCTTTATAGAGGAAATTCGATTAAATTCGATTTTTTTTATAGAAGTTTGGAATTCGATTAAATTCGAACCTCATCCATGAAAATCGCCGTATCCTATGACTTAGGCTGAAAGTGCTCCAATCTTGTTATTCCTCATTTTCAAGCTAATAAAGTCTGCCTCCAACTAGCGTTGGACACCTGGTAGGCCAACTATGCCTATGTTGATGAAAATTAAACTCCTATTTGCTTACATGTATTGCTGATGAATAAATTCAGAGTCTGATTTTTAATTTTCAGAATTAGAGTAATTTCTATTTTGCAATTATTCTCTCAAAGCATCTCTCAAAAACTTAAAAACTCAAAATTACATCAAAAAACCCAAAATAACTATACGCTGGCCAAAGAATTGAATCAAACAAACAAATCAGCTGTCAAAATCAGACGTTGGCATCTTTCAGGAAGCACATTGCTCCCTGAAGGACTTGCTGAAGAAGTTCACTACCTCAAAGCAAGATACGATGACCTGCTGCAAAGATCAACTATCTTAGAGAAGGATACATGAAAATTTGAGTTACAACGAATAAGCTTTCAACTCACAACCTCCAGCAATCTTTTGAGAGTGTAGCTGCTCTTGACTTACTACCTCAAGCAACCATTTAGCAATTTAGCTCCAAAACCATCACCACCCACTTTTACTGCACCATTTTTCGCATCTCACTGTTGGTGTAAATAAATATTCATTTTGGATATTATTACACTTACTTAAGTTAACTTAGGATAATGCATCTCTTCGTAGTTTGGATTTGAGACACTTAGGGAAGTGTGCACATAGGGATAGAGCTTGTAGGAGAAATTCCACCTTTTGTGGTCTTATTTTGTTGTTACACTCCACATTCGGTGGGTCATCCACCTCTTGTGGAATATTATATTATTTCTCCTACCTACCCCGAGTATTTCTTACCTACCCTTGTTTCTCATTGAGCCACATGTCATATTTGTGTGCTCATACATCCATATGGCCTTGCCTATATAAGCAGGCCTATATTCATTGTATTGGTTAATCCAGTTGATCATTTTTGCATATTGATGAGAATACAGTTTGTTCTTGTCATTCTATTGTCTCTTTTTATGCTTTTCATTGTGCCCTTGATCTTGGCAAAATCCTACACTCACATCATCCACACACTTGCAACTGATTTAATCTTCTATACATATCCTCCACAACCAAAGAAAACATTAAATCAGGTCAGCCAAAACAAAAGACAAGTAATGACCCTAACAAGTTGGCCTCAAAAACATATTGCAGTGAAAGCAATCCAAACCAGGAAATAGAGTGGACCTAAAACAACTTATTACATCTTTCCATGCAACCCCACACATCAAACATATTGGCGCAACAAGGTAATGTGTGGTATTTTACCATTCGGCCCAGAAACATAACCTCCAAATGAATTTACACAATGCGGCTCAAATTGAGACATAGCAAGGCCCAAGGACAGCTCATCACAACCTCCAATGCTGACGCAGACCCCTAAATGCATAGCACAAGCAAGACAATAAGATTTATCCATTGGACAACAACAAAACATCTTGAAAACCAACTCAAGACAAAATACTGCACCAAAAAGATCAACCATTGTCATGCAGACCACATAGAGACATTCCATGAACATTCAACAACATTCCCACACTTTTTTCACGTCGTCATGCCAACACAAGCTAATGCAACTAAAAAGATACAAAGTTCTTTATACCCGAAAGGCCAAAAACACAGTCATGAGATAGAACATTGTCAAACATACTTGCGGTACATTTCATCACCTAAAATTTGAACTGAGACACTACACAGACAATATAAGCATGTCCACCAAGCCGCAAGAGCAGAAACAACAATGTGGAGAAATTCAGAGCATTTTCCGGACAAATCCTGACAAGCACCCAAATTGCCAACAAACTACATTTACCAAAAAACATCTGCAGGAACACTAATGACCTGAAAATATAGGAATGCAGCACCACAACACATACAAGCTAAATCCCCTCCGCAAGAGCATATCTTCAAGATCGGAGGAATGTGGAGCATTCTCCCAAACAGTTTACAAAACACTTTCCTAAATTTTCACACTTCACCTGCAAAGACCAAGACATCCTTGTAGCACCATTTGCTCACTTAGGAGCAACAAGAGAAATAGAACAATAGCTTGTGGCATACACAAGACAATCATCATCATATTCACAACATCACAATGCTTCTAATCCTCATCTTAATATGACTTCATCAATCATCGTCTTAATACTTCTAATCCTCATCTTAATATGATATCATCATAATAACATTTCTGCAAAGAGCAAACAAGGCATGATATCCAATCATGAACTTCATCATACAACCGCAAATAGCAACATCTCTACATACAACTGCACATGACAACACAATACTGAGGGTTGATATCAATGACAACACCACAACTGCACATGAGACATCAATGACAAAACAACAGTCTTCAACACTATGTTTTTTGGCCATGAGAAGTGAAATGCAAGTCAACAACTCATAAAGAGTCCTATAACTATAATATTCATGTTTATCTGCTCCACAACATGTTCATATGCAAGTAAAAGGAAGGCTCCATTATAATAATTCCTTCATTACGGTCGTAAATTAATGGAATTTTATTGCAAAGCTTAATAGTCATGTACCTCTAATGCTTGAAGAGGGCTGCAACTTGCAAGCATCACAGCTCTAACAAGTTGACAATGAAACAAACTTTGAAAAGACGTAATCATAGGGAAGTGAGGAAGAAGTTTCCTAATGTTGTTCTCTTTTGCAATGTTATATGAGTAGAAATTTGGAAGTTCAGAGAAGTGGCTGAGTATCATAAGTGGGCTCCAAATATCCTAAACGAAGAAAAGCATTGTCTACAAATAGTGATTGTAAGTGTAGAAAAAGATCAAAATTTGAGATAAAAGGCATACAAATAGAGATGATTCAAAACACTCTCCCACCAAGACCAAAAAGATGAACATGCTTTAAACCAAATTCTATTTTTAGTTGAACCCCTTACTAGAGAAAATTCCACTTAACCTTATTCATTGAGTACAATTCATTTTCAATAAAATCATGAGAAGGAACTTGTCAAATCTTTATTGAGCATTTTAATCCTTGTGGACAAAGAAACTGCAATGGGATGTACTAGGGAAGGCTGACAAACTATTTCAACATAGGGACGCAATATCTGCATCCATGAAAAGAGTTTATTGTGTTAGCACTTGTGTGTGGTTTGGGGGCGTGTATAGTTGAAATAAGTTTAGAATGTTTGTATTCTAAAGAATTTTATATATGGTAAAACAAAAATCTTAGTACACGTGTAGCATATTTAGCTCAAAATGTTGTAAGTTGGTTTATATATGGAAGGTTTACAAATGTTCAACCCTAGGCAGTCAATTTCATTTAGTTAATAATTACAATTTTTTAGTTCAAGATGTTAAAGTTTCCCCACTAATAAAATCTAAAATGAAGGATATATCATATATCTACTTTTCCCAATGGATGTTAGGAATTATAAAGTCATATTTAGTGGATAAACATATCGTTAATACTTAATAGTTAGTATAGTTACTGGGTTGACTAATAGTTTAATATATTTTTTGAGTGGGATTTGGTGAAGTGCGCTTCCTAGTTTATGGGATCACAACAAAAATCATATTGTATAAATATTTTGCTACGTTTGAAGATGAATGTACCCTTTTGCTGTGCATTTTCTTGCAAAATTTCAATATGGTATCAAATCTAGTGAAATTCTGATGGAAGGAAAATTATTTTCTTGATTGCTAAGAGGCAGCTCTGTTTTTGTTGCAGTTTTCTTGATATTATGTGTGAAAAACTCACAGAATGATTGTGCCAGAAGGAGCATACTGTAATGACCCTCAAGGAGTGGCCTTATGATTTATTTTTTTGTTAAGAAAATCAACCTGTTGGACCATGAGTTTTGTTTCTACCTCAGTGGATAATTTTTCTCCCTGTACAATCCTGAAGAAGTTTGGCATTTCTCTCCATTGATCCAATGTTCAGGCAAAGGTGTCTAGCAAAGAAGAGAATAAGTTTGCAGCTGTGGATAAATGGTAAAATTGCTGGTGGCGTTCAATCTGAAAAGATGCATTGATGCTTGCTGCAATTTTCAGTGCTCTACAGACTGGAAAGGCATTGCAAAGGCATTTGTATCAACTATCAAATTCTTTTTTCATTGCTTAACAAATTGCTGAGCATAATAATAAGGAGTGTTTCTAAAATTCTAACACAATAATAATAATCAGATTTATTGGGTGCATCTGTAGAATCAATGGTTTTTTAAGAGACACTGTTACATAAGAATTACAAGTGCAGCCAAAAGACCAGAGGAGAGAAATGTTCCAAAAGAGCCTAGTAAATCAAAGGTGGAGGCAATAATTGAAGTGCCAATACAGCACAACGCAATGGCATTTGCAGTATTTTTAAGCTTTAGCATGAAGTTTTTTATTTGATAAAATTTAGGGCAAACAGGGTATAAAGTTTATTTTATAGGTAAAGCACTTTTTTTAATAAAACTATTAACATTTTTATTTTATTTTAAATTTTCACTCTTATCCCAGAGAAGCCAAACTAATTATATAACTGTTCATCTCGGAAGCAAGTTTCAATGAAGTTTTGTGAGTATAAGAAAAAATGTAATAAAAATCACCTTGCAAAAGGGCTTTTCTCCAGCTTTGACAAAAAGTGAGATATAATTGTTTTTCCAAAAAAATACTATTAAACATTGCCTTCTCTAAACTGTTAAGTAGTATTTTTTGCAACCAGGTATATTATTGGTGGTATCCAACACCCATATAAATATTTTTGATTGAGGGGGGCAATCCGCACCTATTAAAAAGATTGGTGCCTTTGAAAAACTCATTGAGACCGTCGGAGAGCACTATGGTGCATTCTATGGTCCACAAAAATATTTGGATAGCAATGAACCCACTTGAATAATATGAAGAAAGCAGGAGGCTGGAGGTCCACAAAAGTATAGAAGACAGCTTCCAATCTTGAGCTTGCTGATAACTTAGAGACTGGAGTATTGTTTTGGTAGCAAATTTTGGTTTAGATAAATACGGTTTTCAGTAAGGCCCATACCAACTGAAGGCCATTTGTTGCCAATTTCACCTAAAGGGGTGATACTCTGTCCAACTGCTTTGTTTCATAAATAGTTCTATGTGCCCCTATTTATGGAATTCTTTGTAATAAACATTTGTGTTTCCCTATTCATATAAATCCAGTGAGGCAATTCCCACCAAAGAAACATACTTAGGTCATTTTTGCTATTGCTCAGCGTAAATAATTGAGTGTCCCTATTCCTGGCCAGAGTGTTTTGCAGTAAACAGCTGAGTGTGTACTTGTTTACTTAGGTCTATGTATAGACTACAATGTTATATCCCAATTCATAAATAATGAATGTTTTTAGATGAACTGAGTTTGTCCAAATTCATCAATTGGATGTATGTAAAATTGTGTATATGTCCCACTCTTCATGTGAAAACTATTCTCTCCAAGTCTCAAGACTATGGTGTAATAAGGTGGAATGTTAAAAATTATTACAAATGGTCATTTTTTAGCAATCTAATATATAGTTTGATTAGATGTTATTAAAGGGATAGATTTAAATATTTATTTTTAAACCTATACTATTAGCTTGTTGGGTTGAAGTATATTTTAGTCTGAGCGTTGAGTGGATATAACATCATGTAAAAAATAGAGCATGTTAAGAGTTAATTGGTTTTTGGAGAGAAATTTTAGGATCAACCTTGTTATACGTACTAAGATTTCTTTTGTATAAATTCCCTCTTTGTGATTTCTGTTACCATGCATTTCTTGCAAATTTTCAATAATGCACTCCCACAAGTACAAACATAAATTTATATCATATTTATGATAATATTTATCAAGAGTAAGTAAAGTAAAAAGGTGCAACTCCATACAATTTACTAAGCGTTGGAGTTTGCAATCTTATCTAGGACCTTCTATTGTTTTCTTTTATGTATTTTAGACTAACTGCCATATTTAGGTCAGCCTTCTTCAGATATGTGCCAGGTCAGCCTTCTTTGATTTATATGCTGGATGTGTGTGTGTGTGTGTATATATATACCCAATGTTTTATCATCAAGTTTTATGGAGTGTTATAGCCTATAAGCACCATCACATATTTTCATCTCCTTTGTCAGATTGCTCTAGTCTTGTTCAAGCTTAGTCTCTTTATTTCTATGGATGCATACCTGCTAATTTCTACATGGTATAAAAGAAGGCAGGAATTTCTTTCAAGGCATCTCAATAAAAAGAGTATTTCCAAGGAAATCCCAAGTTTCAAGAATCATGCATACCTTGCAAACTATTGTGATTTTCTAGTGATATGTGATTAGAGATCCACATAAAGGAGCTAGAGTTCAAATTTCAGCTTTTATTTATTGTTTTTAATCAAGCTTTTGCACTTTACGGTTTTTTTACGAATTTGCTCTACAAGCCACAATTTTTGGAATTTATCTGATTCCTTTACACTTTGGAAAGCTCAAGAAAATTTATTTGGGATATCTTCTTTAAATTATTGTATTGGAGGCCAACATCATTCTATAATCTCTTAGTCAATATTCTCTGCCTAGCACTGCAAGTAAGATCATCAAAGACCTTTACACTTTGGAAAGCTCAAGAAAATTTATTTGGGATATCTTCTTTAAATTATTGTATTGGAGGCCAACATCATTCTATAATCTCTTAGTCAATATTCTCTGCCCAGCACTGCAAGTAAGATCATCAAAGATCTAACGTCCAAGGACCGGATCACCTACAATGAGACATTTGCTCAAATTGCAGGCATTGATAATGTTCATGTGCTTCTCTCTTTAACAATATCCTTGAAGTGGGAAGTTCATTAGATGAATGACAAGACTGTATTTCTTCACAAAGATTTGAAAGAGATATTAATTTAACAGCCTCTTGGTTTTTGGAAGAAAAATGATCTCCCACTTGTGTTTTAACTTCAGAGATCCCTCGATTGGCTTAAGCAAGCCCCTCATGAATGGGAAAAGATACATCACTTCTTTATTTCAGAAAACTTTGTGCATTGCAAAGGAAATCACAATCCCTACATCCTTCATCAATTCAATCATTTTTTAATCATTGTTCCATATGTTGATGACATGATTAATACTAGGATATAACGTCCCTCATCCAAGACATGAAAGCTGGGCTTCATGCCTCCTTTGAGATGTCTGACATGGGACTTCATTATTTCTTGGGGGTTAAGATAAGCCAATAGTTGGGAATTTGTTCCTCATTCTGAGGGAGAAAATATTATTGGTTACATATAGATCTATAAGAAAAATTTTACAGCAGATGGTTCTATTGATAAGCATAAGACATGCCTTGTTGCTAAAGGATTTTCCCAGAAAGAGGCTAAAGTTGATTTCCAGCATGCATCCTCAATGGCTCAGTTGGTAGACATTTTCCCCAAGGCATTTCCCAAGGACACATTTCATCATTATAAATCTTTGATCATCCATTAGAAGTCTCCTTCGAAGAGGGAAATTCTACAATAGTCTTAGTGGTCCAGCTCTCTAGTCAAGCTAGGGGATAGCATTGAAGTTTGCATTCTTGTCTAGGAGCTTATATTTTCTTTCATGTAGTTTATGCTAAGGTCTTATTTAGGTTGGCCTCTTTTGCATATGCACTAGGCCATCCTCCTTTGATATGCCTTCTGGATGTGTATAACGACACGTCCAAACCCATTGTTTTTTTGTTTTTTTTTAGTATTAGATATAGTTCAATCGAGTTACAAAATTTCAAAGTTTATAACCACAGACCATTAAGTCACTGAGCTATCCCTGATTTTATAGTTTCTATGCAGCTGCTATATCTATACAAAAATGCAGCTTAATCTACAGTTTATACAACATTTCACATACTTATCACCATAAATATATACTGAAATATATATTGAGGTATAGTCCTGATGTCCATATACAAAAAGATACAGATAATACAATATAACTGTTACTGAATCTGTGCATGTTAATCACTTAGTAGTTGTGGCTCTCACTTTTTGGATATTTTTTCATTGATGTCAAAGGATGATGATCAAGGTTGACTAACAATTATTTGTTTGAGCTACTTGGCTGCTTGGTTGAGCTACTTGGTTACTTGGTTGAGCTATTTGGTTGCTTGGTTGATCTACTTGGTTGTCTGATTAAGCTACCTGGCTGTGTGTTTGAGCTACCTAGTTGTCAGTTTGAGCTGGCTGCTTGTCCACTTCACTTGCTTCGTCAGCATATTTGCCATGTAACTTTTTGAAGGCTGACTCTTCAAAAAGCCGATAAAATGAGAGGTGTGTTTTATGAGCTGCGTTAGTTTGGGCGGCTAAGCGTATGTCTGGATATGCTATTTAAAATATCTTTATCCTTATCCTTTGTGTGCAACAGTAAGGATTAAATGCTTGCAGATTTGTATCATTTTTTTTAAAAGAGGTGCGACTTTTCTTCTTCAGTTTTTGTAAAAGTTTTTTGACTTTTGCATCGTGGTGCCTGCTTTTATTCTTCCTTGGTGCGACGGCTTGCAGTGGCATAAAAGTCTTTGAGTAAGGCAGTAAATCTGAGTCAATGGAGTGTTTGGAACATTTCTTTTCTTGTCGTGCCTTGGACAAGTCATTTTTTAATTTGATAAGAAAAAGCGGTTCAATTGAAGAATTTTGTGTCTATTTCAAGATCAGGTTGTCTTGTTCTAAAAGCATATATACGTATGAGTTTTTTTTTTTTAAATAGGAGACGAGAGTAGTGTCTCTGTCCTGAGGTGAAAAGGCTAATGGGACGTGCTGACTGAAATAGGATAGAGCTGCCAATATACAAGATGTTTTGGAGAAGTGTGGTTAGCTGAGAATATATATACAAGAAATAAAAGACTACCACAGCTCTGATTTATTTTTATTTTTTCTGATTTCTAAGAGCTGATGTGATTATATTGGACTGGTGTAAAGAGGAATTGTTTTTCAGAACATTGGTGGACTTTGATAATCTTCACTAGGAGTGATTTTACTTGTCTAGAGGAGATAGGGGTTTGTGGTATCGTTCTGATCACTTGGTTTCAACAAAACAGAACCACATTCATTGGTATATGGATACTTGAAGTGCTTCATTTGATTATCATTTACTTTGCTGCTGAAGAGTAACCTTGAGGTCGAGAATTGTGGAGGTTTAATGAATGCAAGTGCTTCTGTTGATCTCAGTCTATCATCTGATGTAATAATCTAAACGAAGTTGGTGTTTCGAGGAGAGTAGGTGCTCTCAGTGAGTTCGTGCTCATTTGATAGTTGAAAGCTATTGATGTGCCGTGGTTGTTTACCCGAAAGGGTTTTCCACGTGAAATACTGTGTTTGCATCTTGATGTTTGCTCTCTCTATGTTTTATGTGGTTTTGTGCATTTTAAAAGTTTTAAAATACTGATTCACCCCAACCCCCTCTCAGTATTTGCTGTGTGCTTTTCATCACTGTATCAAACCCATTGTCTTATCAAGTTTTGAGTGTTATAGCCTATAGGCACCATCAAATGTTTTCACCTCCTTTTTGTAATGTTCGTTCAAAATTAAACCAAGAATAACCAAGCACCCATCATTTTCTGTGGATCTTGGGGACTATATGGGAGACTCAAAGATTTAAGTGTGTAATAGATGATTTAAAGCTGCCGTTGGAAACATCCATTTGCAAGGATATTAAATCCCCCAATAAAGGAAATGCTTGGAGGTTTTTCAAAATGTAGTAATTAACATTAAGCAGTCTGTAAACAAGGAGAAGCCACCGCATACGAAGAATAAAGGAGATTGTGGGTCGCCAAAGGAAGAATCCCTATGGGTTATAAAGGTAAATAGTATACATATCAACTGCTTAATGTAATATCCACTGGAAACAATGTGTACATGGCACTCAACATGAACACTAAGTTCAGCTGCTAAGTAAAGAGATACAAATTAATGCAAGGAAAAGGAAGTTGCACCAACAATCATATTAGTGTTAAATAATATTATAAATGGAACTGTAGTGAAAGTTTATTTTTAATCAAGAGGCATTTGAAGAGGTGGGTCTATTGGGGGAATGTTCTATTTAAGGGAGGCCAAGCAAGGAGAAAGGGACATATAGGGAAACATTTTATTATTTGATTTTACTCCTTATGGAGCATGGAACTTCAGTTCAATTAACCTGAGGACAAAAAACTTTCTAGGTCTGGAATTGGACAAAAACCCACAATTTCTTAGATTGATTTCACATGGAAATAACCATTGTATAAATTTGATTAATTTCAGTTTGAATTAATTATCCCTTCAACTGGCTTCAAGAAATATTACAGTTTGCAGGTCTAATTTGTAAAGAAATACTTAATTATTTGCACCTACAAGTTGATTATTCAAGGATTGATTATAAGGTTGTGTGGCTTGCTGTCATTACTCATAATTGGACTAAATCTGATCCTGACTTCATATCTGATTTGTGAGATAAATTGGTGAAATGCATTGAGTTGAATTTAATTAAATCAGGAGAAGATAAAATATTCCATTTAGGATACTACATTTTTCACATTCTTCTTGTCCTGTTAAAGCTTCGTCTTTTAATTCCTTAGGGTGCATACCTGCTAATTTCTGCATTAATACTAAAATACATTACCATTATTTGTGCAGAGAGTAGAATTCTAAACAGGCTTGTAACATTTAGGCTTCTCTGACATTTAGGTTTATAACATTCTCCAAATCAAAAAGGGGTGATGGGATAAATAGGCTAAAAACTATGTCGATTCAGTAAAAGTTGATAAATATACCTAGGAAGAAATAATAAAGTGTGACAAAAAATAAAGTATGCATCTTTTCAGATAGGATTCCATGAAATAAAATATTAAATCTTATATCTGACTTAGGAGCCATGTAAGAAAATCTGACAGAATAGATTGATATTATATGAACCTTAATAGCAATAGCCAATGCATCCAGAAAATTTCCATCAGAGCTCAACACCAGTCCCTCGATATAAAGATCCCAACAAAATTTCCCCTCCACTACTTTTAAATTTGATAGGTCAATACCTGCCCCTGCAATCATAGGACAGTAGTCACGGTTTCAAACCAAATTAACTGGTTTTCTTTTAGCCAACAAAAAATTCATTTATAATGGAAACCTAACCAGAAAAACTTTAAATATATTATCACCAGGATACAGAAAAGCATTAAAAAAGGATAGCCACTTTCATTAAAATACTGTATCTTACAATAAACTAAATTAATGTCTGTATATTCAGATGAAACATCAGATAATTCGATTACATACTTTATCTCTATAAACAAATTAAAATACCTTACAATAATTTCAAAAAAGATAAGGACATACAACTCCACTTACAGGATAATTATTACTGCTCTTCTTGCTCAAGATGGGGGCACCATTTTCTGGCATAAGCTTTATAATTAAAAATTAAAATTGTGTACTTGATTTCATTTTATACTTGTCGGTTGCTCATGAATGCAACTGATAGAGCAAGGGTAGTGGTGGAGGAACAGAAAAAGGAATGGAAAAAACATGGCTGCACTATTTTTTCTAATGGATGGATGGATGACAAAAACTGCACCATTATTAATTTTTTGGTAGCTTCCAGAGGTGAGGTTAGTTTTTTGAAATCGGTGGATGCCTACAACAAAGTCAAAAATGTAAAATCATTGTCTCAAATGTTGGAGGAAATTATCATGCAGGTGAGCATAGAAAATGTGGTGCAAATCATAACTGATAATGCAGCAGCATATGAGACAAGTGGGAGGATCCTCCAAGAGAAACATAGGACACCTTTTTGGTCACCTTGTGCAGCACATTGCCTTGACCTTCTTTTGGAGGACATAGGCAAACTTGATTAGGTGGCCGATTGTAGATGATGCAAGGAGCATCACAAAATTTATCTACAATCACCCTTGGGTTCTTCATTTGATGAGAGATCACACCCAAGGAAAAGAGTTGGTAAGATCAAGTGTCACAAAGTTTGCAATAGTTTTCTTAATGTTGCAAAGCATTATTGGTTCATTGACAACTTTGAAACAAATGTTTGTAAGTCAAGCATGGCTAGACTCATCTTATTCAAAGAAGCTTGAAGGAGAGAGGGTTGCAAACATGGTCTTTGACAACCTTTTTGCACAAAGAGCTACAGAGATTGTGAAGGTAACTTCAAAACTTTGAATTTAAAGTCAAATTGAATATTTAATTTTTTTATTGAAGTCTTTCATTATAAATTTGTAACTTTAATCTTTTTGTATTTTTAAATTGTAGGTGTCAAAGCCCTTGGTTAGAGTTCACCATTTGGTAGATTGGGAACAAAACCCAATAGGGTATATTTATGAGGCCATGGATAGGACCAAAGAGTCTATCAAAAATTATTATAAGGGGGACTACATAAAATTTGATCCCATACAGGAGATTATTGATAGGAAGTGGAACAATCAAATCCACCAACCAATCAACTCCACCAACCCATCCATGCAACAAGGTACTTCCTCAACCCCCTTTTTCTACTTAGATACCTTCTCAAATCTCGATGGAGAAGTTATGGAGGGTCTCACTACATGCATTCAAAGGATGACACCCTAGGTTCAGCTGAGAAACCTAATTGTTGATGAATTGCAAAAATACAGGGAAGTAAGGGGTAGGCTCTTTTCTTCAGAGCTAGCTAAGCGAAGAAGAACCACTCAAACACTATGTTAAAAAAATTTGGAGTCTTTCACATGCATCTTACAAGTTACAAATTTCAAATTTACAAGTTTACAACTATTGATAATTTGATAAAATATGTTTTGACCCTACTTTCTAACTCTTCAATATTTTATTTTGGTAGAGTCTTGGTGGACAAATTGGGGTGGGAACACCCCAAATCTCCAAAGACTTACCCTCTACATCTTATGCCAACCTTGCAGTGCATCTAGTTGTGAGCACAATTGGAGCTTGTTTGAGGCCATCCACGCAAAAAAGAGGAACAAATTAGCTCAAAAACACCTCTATGACCTTGTATTTGTATAATACACTCTTCGACTGTGCACAAGGAAGGTAGAGGGCATATCAGATGATACAATTGATTTGGATGAGATAGATCCTTATAGTGATTGGACAGGACAGGATGAGAAGCCTCCATTGTTTACCAAGGATGAGATCCTTGAATTGGAGAGATAAGCATTGGAGGAGGTGGGTGCAGTAGGAGATTTAGGATTGGATGGCATTGATGAGGCAAAGGAGTCATTGCCACCATAATCTACATCCAAGATGGAGGTCAAACCACAGCCTATCATCCCAAGTGAGACAGAGGAGCCACAGTAGTCCAAGGACTAGACCCTCTAGTTCTACCTCTCCCCTAGTTTTCAAAAGATCAGGGAAGAGGAAGATGTAAAATGTTGTATTTACTTTATTTTAACAAATACATTTCACTTTTTCAAGTTCATGACCTTGAAATATAGATGCAGTCTTCTCATTTTCTTCAACTTGACCAGTACCTTCATGCATATCCATCTTTTCACATCTCATGATATGATTGTCTTCCTTTACCAGCACCTTCAACCTCTTGTTGTGTATTGTCAATGGTATCCGACATGGTCCATTCTTTTTGTTCATTAGCTTTCCGGAACTGCATAGACCAGATATGAGAGTCGCCAACTATGTATGCTTCCTCCTCTTCTTGGAAGAGACTAGCAAGATCACTTTATTCAAATTCAGAATCCTCCACTGCTGCATTTGTTGGTGGTGCCTCAAGAGCAAGCCCTTCTGGTGCTGAAGGAAGCTTGTCTTGGTTTTCAGTAACATAACTAGGAGCAATATTTGGGTGCGGCCTCCTTGGAATGTCTTCATCATGAGGGGAACAGAATACACCTTGAGCTATTTGCCTTTTGAGGGCAACCAGCTCATTAGCCAACCTCTACACCATGGGATTTGTTCTCTTGGTAGCCCATGATCCCAAAGAAGAGTTTCCTTTGGACCCATTTGGCTCTATCTTTATCTTACCCATAGAAACGGGACTCGCCCAGACTCACCCAGACTCGGCGAGTCCGAGTACGAGTCAGGCCCGGTGAGTCCCAGGGGCTCGGACTCAGACTCGTCCGAGTCTGGCAAGTAAACTCGCCAAACTCGATGAGTCCCGAGCCCCAGACTCAGCCAGTGTCAAGCCAAACAAAAAACACAAAAAAAAATTATTTTGCAATGTTTTTCAAGTCCGTTTTTTTTTTCATAATTATCTTCTATCCCTAAAAGTGACTTTCATTTCATTCACTTGCAAAAAAAGGAGGAGTAAAGTGAGTTGGGAAGAAAAACAAGGGTGCATAGAAGAAAAACCAGCAAGGAGGAAGCTCAGGTTTTCTTCAATTTGTTACATTGGAGCTGCATTGTGTTTCGATTTGGTGCATCAAGAGTTGGATAGGAAGACTTTGCAGCTCGTTTCAAGTTTGTTGTAAGAGGTACGATTGTCTTTTTGAAGATTAGTTTGTTTCTTGTATGAAAAAATTGCATTTTCTATTCTTTTTTTTTTAAAGTTTTACATTTTCTTTCAAAATCTTTTGTATGTTTGTATGTAGCATGTAGTATGTAGTTGTAGTGTTGTACTATGTAGGGTTTGTAAATTTCTTTTTTTTAAAAGTAGGGTTTGACAAACCCTACTTTAGTTTTTTTGAATGTATGTAATATGTATTAATTTTATTTTGTATTTGTAATGTTTTATTGCAACAAACTTCACTTTATTATTTGCCTCAACTTCAAGTTTCACAAAACTATCCTAAAATGTCTACTTCAACTTCTAGACCCCCCATTAGAAAGGACCTTGCTTGGAAATATCATGAGGATTTTCCAGGGCAAGGAAAGGGGCAAACAAAATGTATGTTTTGCAAAACAATATTCCATGGAGGTATATATAGGCTGAAATACCATATTGCTGGTGTGCGTGGACATGATGCCGAACCATGCCTAAAAGCAGTCCCTGAGGTCGTACGTGAATGTTATGTAATGGTTGAGGAGATTGAAAGGAAAAAGAAACAAAAGGAGGATCGAGCGGCCATTGGGAGAGAGACAGTTTTAGGAAGAGGGACACAGTTAAGTTGTGTTGGAGGCCCTTCTTCCTTACCTCCATATCGTCCCACTTAGTTTGCTACTGCTGGTGCTTTCATTTCTGCTTCTGCTTCTATAAGTGGCAGTGCCACCGCCACTTCTCATGCTCCTAGCACTAGTAGTTGTAGTGGGAGTGCTACCATTGGACCTAGGATTCCTAAATCTAGGTTGGATTCCTTCTTTGTGCCTCGCACTACTCCTGGGTCCCAACCGTCGCTTGAGGGCATGGGTTGGAGCAAGGAGGTCCATGATGCTGCTAAAATGGCAGTTGGCAGGTTTTGGAGCTACAGTTGTATTCCATTCTTTGTAGCCAGGTGAATGTTTTACTAACTTTTATGTTTGATAACTTTGATTGTTTTAATTTTTATACTTAACTTATCTCATTGAGTTTCTTTGCGACAGGTCTCCTTATTGGCAACAAATGGTTGATGCCATTACCATATGCGGGGCGGGGTTCAAAACCCCTAGTGAGAGTGATTTGAGGGGACCCATTTTGTCTCAAATGGTGGATGATGTGAAGAAGGATTTAGATGAACAACGCCAGTTATGGAGCACTAAAGGTTGCACCATCATGACTGATGGTTGGACGGATAGAAGAAATAGATCTCTCCTTAATTTTCTTGTTTCTTCCGCAGGTGATTGATTAATTTTAGTTTCATATAGTCTTTAATTTTTTATTTTTTATCTAATGGTTTTATTGAATGATCATTGACCTAGCTTTATTTTTTTATTTCAGGGGGCACCCTTTTCATCAAATCCATTGATGCCTCCACCCATTGCAAGAATCCCACCTACCTATGTAAGCAGATAGAGGAGGTGTTGAAGATGTGGGTGAGGAGAACGTGGTACAGGCGGTGACCGACAATGCAGCAAATTATGTTGTTGCGGGTAAACTTTTGATTACAAACTAATTTTGTTTGCAAATTAATTATTATCTTGTAGTTTGTACCTCCATTAATTACAATTTACAATGCAACAAATTATGTTGCTGCAGGTAGACTATTGATGGAGAGGCACCCATCTATAGTTTGGACTCCATGTGTTGCTCATTGCATTGACCTCATGTTGGAGGATATTGGAAAAATCCCATGGGTCAAGAGATGTGTAGAAAGGGCAAGAAATGTCTGCAAATTTGTATATAATCATTCATGGGTGTTAGCTCTTATGAGACAATACACAGAGCAGAAGGAGTTAGCTCGTCCAGGAATCACAAGATTTGCCACAAACTTCCTCACATTGCAGTCCATGGTTAGGTCTAAGTCTGCCTTGAGACGTATGATTGTTTGTGAGGAGTGGTCTTCTTCATCCTATGCTACCACCCGTGCAGGGAAAGATATGGCAGACTGCATTTTTGATGAGCAAGGCTTTTGGGTCCCTTGTGATGAGATAGTGAAGGTAATTCTTTTATAAATTCTACAATTTCACTTCATGTTTTATTACTTATTATATGTATTCTCTTATTTGCTCATTTTTCTGAATTACACAATATTTTCAATTTTGCAGTTTGTTAAGCCCTTGGTGGTTTTGTTGCGAGTTGCGGATGGAGATAAGCCCGCAATGGGCTATATATATGAGGGCATGGATAGGGTGAAGGAGGCCATCAGATTCGTCTATGGAGGAGATGAGAGCAAGTATGGTCCCATTTGGGAGATCATTGATAGGAGATGGCATCATCAGCTTCATAGGCCCATCCATGCAGCAGCCTATTATCTAAATCCGGCATTCCATTTTATCCCTTCTTTCAAGGCTAATGTGGAGGTCCTTAATGGGCTATATGCAATCATGGAGAAGATGGGACCTGCTGGTACTTCTCAGATAGACCTTTTTCGAGAGCTACAGTTGTTCTCAAATGCACAAGGGGAGACCTTCTCTCGTCCTGTCGCCAAAGACGGTAGGACAACTATGATGTCAGGTAAAAATAAATTGTAAGGCTTAATTTTAGTTTTATTCAATACTATATTGTAACTTGTTAAATGAGTTCATGAGTGAGATTGATTTTATTTATTTTTCTCATTTCAAACTCAGATCATTGGTGGAACTTTTTTGGCCCAGAGACACCAAATATTCAGAAGTTGGCCATTCGCATCTTGAGCCAACCATGCAGCGCATCAGGTTGTGAGCGCAATTGGAGTATGTTTGAGCACATACACTCCAAGAGGCGCAATAGATTATCTGTGGAGAAGATGAATGATCTCGTCTTTGTTCACTACAACCTCCGCCTGAGAATGAGAAAGAATGCAATAGTTGACATGTCTCCTATCATTCTAGATGAGGTTGATCTTGAAGCAAAGTGGGCCAATGAGAATCAAACAACTCTTGGGACTCCTACAGCTGTATTTAGTGATGATGACATTGATTGGATCGACCAAGTAGATATAGAGGCTGAGGCTGTAGCCATGGCAGAGGAGGAGCAGAGAGCACGAGCAAAGACAGGAAATACTGAGACTCAGAGTGACACAGTTGTTCCTAATGTTGGTGAGTATGGCATGGTGTCACGGGGAGCAACTATGGCTGCTGAATCATCCAGGACCTACTTTAAACGCCTTCGCAGGGGGCCAGGGCGAGAGGGTGCATAGCCCTTTGAGCCATAGGCTTGTACACTTGTAATTGTATTTAGTATTTACTATTTACCTTTGGTATTTGTATGAAACATTTGATGATGATCATATGATGACATGGATTTTTTATTCCATGAGTTTTGTAACATTGTATACATTTGACAATATTTATATATCTATGTTTGTTATTTTCTTCAACTACAATTTGTGTTTATGCTTATGTGATTGATGTATACTTGTGTATGTAATCAAATGAGCCGAGTTTAATGATGTTTTTGTGTCTTTAAGGTGTATTCATTAAAGGGTGTCTGAAACAAGTTTTAAATCTTTAAAAATCTCTAAATATTTTGAGTTTTTCACTTTCCCGAGTCCAGCCGAGTCTAACGCTGAGTCCCGAGTCAAAGTCCGAATCGGCCTTGCCGAGTCTGAGCCGAGTCCGAGTCCCGTTTCTTTGATCTTACCAGCAAGGATAAGATCATCTTCAACCTCAACTGCTAAGGTTTGTGCTGCTGCAAGGTCTCTTGGAACAACCCTTCTCAACAGAAAACTTACCTCAGGCACTTGAGCGTTGATGAAGAAACACTTCAAATTCACAGCAGTAGGCTGAGCCACCATTGGAATTCTATTAGACAACTTATTGAATTTAGCCACAAACTCCCGCATGGGTTCATGTGACTCCTTTTTCATTTGAGTCAACTGAGCTAACAATGCATGCACATCCTCTACAAGCTTGAACCTTTCTTCAAACTTTGTTCTGAGTGTAGCCCAGTTTGTGATGGTCTGTGGTGTGAGGTGGTAGAACCAATCTGTAGCAGCACCTTGAAGAGTCTCAATGAAAAGTCTTACCGAAACATCCTCATGTTCCACACCAAGCACACCACATGCAATATAGAAGGCAGCAATGTGCTCATCAGGATGTTGTCGTCCATCTCCAAAGAACTTGGGAAAGTTCTTCCGTGAACCATTGGGAAGAGCATGTAATGGCAGAGTCAAATTCAACGGACCAAAAGCACTCCCCCAAGGACCTTGAGCAGCCATTTTACATATCCTTGGTGAAAGCTTGAGAAATTACAAGAACAGAAATTACAATGAATATGATACCGGTATACTTCAACCAAAAGCATGGGGCTTTTCGGATGCGTATCGTATCTCAGCAGAGTCGCAAAAAACTGTTGGTGACTCAGATGGGCCAATCTACTGTGTAATGATTCAACAAATGTATATCAGAGATTCTAAGATAGAATTAACAAAATACTTCAAATCTCTTTCTTCAGCAGAAACCCAAGAAAAGTTATTCTGAAAACAAGACACTAGACTTCAAACAAAAGCATGAGGCTTTCGAATGCGTTCGTGTCCCCAGCATAGTCGCCAAAAACTGTTGGTTGAAAATTTTGTACACCTTGGGGATGTGCAAAATTGTGGTTTCAGCCACAATGTGTGAGTATGATACTCTCTTAATTTAGGGAAGGCTCCCCCTATCTACAAACTAAGCTAATCTAATATGGGTGGGACAGCGGTCTTTCTTCTTCTTTGAAGAAAAACTATACTCTTTTCTCTTCACAGAAAAGTAATAGCAATTGGAAATAAATAACAGCAAATACAGAATTGAGACTTTTTTGTAGGATTTTTGGAACATAAAGGGAAGCAAAGTTTCCATGAAAACACAAAGACCTTCATCACTTCCCCGGGACGAGAAAACAGAAATGAAAGCACAAAGTCTTCAGCACTTCTACTGTCCTATCAACCTTTGTAGATGATTTTTTGGTAACTAAGCACGATATGTAGCAGCTCAAAGTCTAACCACATGATGCACCTCTTATGCACAAACATAGAAAATAAAAGCAAAACAAAGTCTGCAAGTTACCCCTTTGCTTGAGCATCCTACAATGGTTTCAAATGTGACAAGCAGCTCAAAGTCTACAGTATCAAATCTAAATACCAATCTAAAACTCTAAACGCAATAAGTAGCTCAACGACTACAAGATTGAGCTTGAATCCCTCTTGTATAACACCTCAAAATTCACAATCAATCTCCAGAAAAATGTCGTCACATAACACCTTGAATCAACACAAAGTTTGAAAGCAATTTGCCTCTTTTAATTGACTGCAATTTGATTTACAACTAAGCTCAAAGTCTTAGAGTGTACATACAAACTAGCAGAGTTTTGTTGCATTGCCAAAAGATACAAATTACAAAAGACCCCCTCAAGTATTTATAGGAGAGGAGCCTTGAGAAAAAGGTGGGAAGATCCTAACTAACTTGAGAAATTCTCTCAACCACCATGACTTATTCCAACTACTAACTAAGACTTATTCAAAATTACAAGTCCTATTCTAAATTGACTTGTAATCAACTTACTTGTAATTACAAAAGTGCAAGTGATAAACTTGCTATTACAAAATTGTTTTTTTACAAGTAAATTTGTCAAAACAAAATTACAAATACATAATTGAAACTATTCTATGTGTCCGAAGATACAACTCTAACTACATCATCCTTTGTTTTGAAAATATTCATGCTGCTTCAGGATGCTAGAACTTGAAGTATTCAGGATTGGTGAAGACATCTCGAACTGGAACGGGATTTTGCATCCTTAATGATCTTTGTGTCTTTCGCCAACGAACTTCAATCTTATCTTCTTGCTTGGGGTAGTACTGGCTTTTCAAGAGGGAAGCTTTTTGCAAGGCTAAAGTAAGAAGCCTATCTCTGTCTAGGAAACATTCTATGCTCTCAATCATTCACATCACTTATCCATCTCCTTGTGTGGCTCCATCATGTTATTGTTCCTTCTTGGTATCATCCTCCAATCTTGGAATCTGCTTGCAGAATAAGGCCCATGCCTTAATCTACTGATTTGGTAGGTCGTGTGTACAAACAAGACTAACAAGGGTAGGGATAAATTGATTCAAAAATGAGCTCACAAGTGAATTTCAGGTTCTGTGTAATGTCCCCTAATAAATTCTAGTTTAAGTTCAACTAGAATATTATATTAATTATTTTATATTAATTATCCATTTCATTAATATAAATTAATTAATAATTAAATAAATTATTCTCAGGTTAATTATTTTATATTAGTATTTCTTCACCAATATAAACTAATTAATAAGCCAATAAACTATTGTTTATTTTTGAAATGGAATAAGTTTTGGGTTGGTTTCCAAACAGTTTCGGGACAGAACGAATTCCTTTCTAAATTCATTTTAAATGGAGGCACTGTTGGAAATGGGGCAGCAGAAAATATCATTAGATTTAATAATTGGAAGAGAGTTCATATTCATCTCTATAGTTTCCTATAAGAAATACAGAGTATTCCTTTCGTCAATAATAATTGGCCTATTGGGATTTTCCTATTGCTATTATATCCATGGCGGAATCGAAGCAAGAGGAAGGATGCAATTAAAACAGAACGGTGTGATGAAATTTCCAGAAATTCAAAGATTCAATATCTTTATGTTTTATTAGCAATCTTTTGCTTGACCTGTGATGGTGTTTTCGGAAAGAGCCGTTTTAGTATAATAGTTTGAGTCAACACCGAATTGCCAACTTGGCTATGAACGCTTCAGGTGCACAAATATCAAAATCTTTACCAGTCGCAAACTACATATTCATTTCCTTTCATTTGCAGAATTAGGAACATTATTTGAAATGATCAATAATCATTCCCCTATTATATCGAACAAGTATAAATTTGTTGTGAATTAAGCAAGAGGAAGAATGCAATTAAAACCGAATGGTGTGATGAAATTTCCAGAAATTCAAAGATTCAATATCTTTATGTTTTATTAGCAATCTTTTGCTTGACCTATGATATTTCTTTTCCTTGCAAATAAATTCAGTTAAGGAATTTTACAGTGGTATCAGAGCTTTTGAATCCTGCCAGCCTATAGGGTGTGTTTTTTAGTTGAAAATTCATGAAAAATCTATGCACGGCTGAGTATGCACCAGTGAAATTATAATTTTCATAATACTAGGGCCCGACAAAACAGATATCAAAACTTTCCTTTAGCACAAAGTAGTTCTTCTATTCAGTTTGAAATTGAAGACAACCATACTGAAACTGACGAAGAGATTATTTTTGCAACAAACAATATGGGGGAACCTGAAAACAATAGGGATCTCATCGCAGCTTTAATCAGAAGTCAACAAGATATGTAGGACAATGCCAACAGAATGACTAATTTAATGACCCAATTTATGGCACAAAATAATAATCAACATCAAAATGTTGGGATACATAATGGGGGTAGAGATGAGCATTCTGTTAATAATAATCAGCCGGAAAGAATAGCAACAACCAAACCCTTTATGCCAACCTTCACTGCTAGGAATGTGCAACCAGAAAATGAACTGACAATTAGAGAATTACAAGATGAGATACACCATGATTGGTTATTATCAAGGGATGATTTTAGATCAACAATGACATTTAGAGAATACTTGGATGTCAGAAGGAAACATAGGCCAAGAGGACAGCGAGGGAATAACAATGAATTGCAGAGAAAAATTGGTAAGATGTCTATTCCTTACTTTGATGGGTCAAGGAAAACCACAGCCAGGGCATGGGTGCAAAAACTTGACACCTATTTTCAATTAAATCCTATGTTGGAAGATGAAGCAATCAAATATGCAGCATTACATCTTGATGGTGTAGCACATGAATGGTGGCACCATGGGCAAGTAACTTTGGGTCATAATCAGATTATTACATATGTTGAATTCACTGAGAAACTTATTGACAGATTTGATTCTAAAGATCCTAAACTTCATCTAAAAGATTTAACTCAGCTTAAGCAAACTGGAATTGTTGAGCAATACATTTCTGAATTTGAAAAGTTGGCAGTTTTAGTAACTGAAATTTCTGAGAGACATAAAATTGTTATATTTATAGATGGATTGTTCGATTCACTCAAAGGATGGGTTAAATCCTTAAATCCTTCAACATTACAGACAGCTATTAAAAGAGCAAGGGAATTGGAACCTTCTTCAAAAGGGAAAACTTTTAATAAAGGACCACCACTTAAGCTAGACAAACAACCCTTTAACAAGGAAAATTTCCCCAATAACAAGTTAGATAAAGAAGAAAGGGAAGAACTCAGAAGAAAAAATTATGTTTCAGTTGTAAAGAATCATGGCAGCCAGGACATAGATGTCTGGGAAAGGGGAAAATTCATTACATTGAGGTTATGTCAGATAGTGACGATGAAGAGAATGTTGAACCTAACATAGAACATGCATCAAAAAACACAGAATCAGAGACAGTAAAACATGGTGAAGGGGTAATAGCATCTATGACAAGAACACCACATTATAATATTTTCAAAGTTAGAGGAGTTTTGAATGGGCAGCGTGTGGTTGTTATGCTTGATAGTGGTTCTACTCATAATTTTATAGATGCAGCTCTTGTGGAAAAGTGTGGTTTGCAAACTGAAAAACATGAGGATTTTGATGTAAGAGTAGCAGGTGGAACTAATTTATCCAATACTCATAAAGTTCTTAAATTGAGTATTACTCTTGGTAATTATACTGTTACTGATGATTTTTATGTGATTGATTTGGCTGACACTAATGTTGTTTTGGGTATTCAATGGATGGAAACATTAGATGACTACACTCAAAGTTTCAAAAGATTGGAATTTTCTTTTAAAATTGATGATAAGAAAATAGTACTTCGTGGAATGTCTAACGGTGGTCCCAAGATCGTTAGTGCCAAAAGAATGGAGGCTATATTCAGACATGGAGATGTGGCATGGTCAGCACAATGTATAATCTATCAGAATTTGAATCTAAATCTTATCAAGATGATTTGTTAAAAGTATTAGATTTACATCATTTGGCTTTCAGTGATAATCCTCCAGGAGTCCCACCTGATAGAGGATTTGAACATACCATTGAATTAGACGAAGGTGCCAAACCAGTTATCACAACTCCTTACAGACATCCTAAAACATGCAGGGATGAAATAGAAAAGGTAATTAAGGAATTGTTGGATATGGGGCATATCAGGCCTAGTTCTAGTCCTTTTGCATCATCAGTAGTAGTAGTCAAAAAGAAGGATGGAACTCTTCGTATGTGTATTGATTACCGGGCTCTTAACAAGAAGACAATCAAAAACAGGTATCCAATTCCTCGTATTGATGAGTTGTTAGATGAATTACACGGTGTTGTCCATTTTTCTAAAATTGATTTGAGGTTAGGATATCATCAGATTAAGTTAAGAGATCAAAATATTCATAAAACTGCTTTTTCGTTGTCATTATAGTCATTATGAATTTTTGGTTATGCCGTTCCGTTTAACAAATGCTCCGGCAACATTTCAGTCTTGCATGAATCATATCTTTAACAAATAGTTGAGGACATTTTTGCTAGTTTTCTTTGATGACATTGATTTACAGCAAAACTTGGGAAGATCACTTGAAACATATTGATATAGCTCTTGGTATTATGGAATCTCAATCACTTTATGCAAAGGCTTCTAAATGTGAATTTGGAATGACAGAAATTTTGTATTTAGGGCATATGATCAGTGCTACAGGTGTACAAGTTCATCAGGAAAAGATAAGAGCCATTCTGGATTGGCCACCGCCACGAAATCTTACAGATTTACAAGGATTCTTTGGATTATGTAGTTATTACAGGAGATTTCTCAAAGGCTTTTCACAGCTTGAGGCACCATTGACAGATCTTACCAAAAAGGGGGCATTTCGATGGATTGAGGAAGCACAACAAGTTTTTGAGAAACTTAAAGAGGTAATGAGTTCTTGCCCAGTACTTGCACTCCCAGATTTTAATCAGCCTTTCATCTTAGAATGTGATGCATCTGGTGAGGGAATAGTGTTGAGACATGGACCAGCTAGGACCCGAACCTAGGACCTTCCATATGCTGCTAGAGTGCTCTACCACTGAGCTATTGGCCCCTCTTGGACCAGTCCATCATCGGTCCAGGTGTGGCTTATTTCCAACACCAACACCCCCCCTTAAGCCACACCTCGCGTGTGCTTGGGGCTCCTAGCCTGGACCTGGCTCTGATACCATGTTGAGCCATGGACCAGCTAGGACCCGAACCTAGGACCTTCCATATGCTGCTGGAGTGCTCTACCACTGAGCTATTGGCCCCTCTTGGACCAGTCCATCATCGGTCCGGGTGTGGCTTATTTCCAACACCAAGAAATAGGAGCAGTCTTAATGCAAAATAAACATCCTATAGCTTATGAAAGCAGGAAACTTAGTAGCCTTGAGAGATTGTATTCTATTTATGACAAAGAGATGTTGGCAATCATGCACGCATTGGCAAAATTTAGACAATATTTGGTTGGTTGCAAATTTGTAGTAAGAATTGACCATAACGGTTTGAGATATTTCTTGGGACAAAAAGACTTGAATGACAAGCAGCAAAAATGGATCAATAAGATCCAAGCTTATGATTCTGAAATTGAATATGTGAAAGGTAAAAACAATGTTCTTGCAGATGCATTATCTAGAAGGCCTGAAATAAATGCATTATCTGTAGTAACAGCTGATTGGAAATCTTTATTGCTGGTTGAATATTCTAACGATTCTTTTGCATGTGATTTGCTAGATGGTAATATACAAGATGATAAATATAAGGTTGTAAATGATGTTATCTATTACAAGGACAAGATTTATTTGATTCCAGGTTCGAAGTTGAAAGAGAAAATCCTCCAATCCGTGCATGATATTCCTTTAGCAGGGCACCCTGGATACTTTAAAACTTATCGACAGCTAAGAGAAAGGTTCACATGGAAAGGATTAAAAAACAATGTCCTTCATTATGTCAAAGAATGCACCACTTGCCAGCAAAATAAAGCAGAGCATACTTATCCTGCAGGTTTATTACAGCCACTACCTATACCAAAATAGAAATGGGAAAGTATATCAATGGATTTCATCACAAGTTTACCGAGGTCCCAAGGTAAAGATTGTATTTTTGTTGTGGTTGATAGATTAACTAAATTTGCACACTTCTTTTCTATCACTACAGAATTCACAGTTGTTCAGATCGCAGATTTATTCTTTAGAGAGATATTCCGTTTACATGGTTTACCAAAGAATATAGTCAGTGATCGAGATAGTAGATTTTTTACTATACTTTGGGGGGAGCTTTTCAGATTGACAGGTACAGAGTTGAACCACGGCACCAGTTATCATCCGCAAACTAATGGACAGACGGAAATAGTGAACAAGTGGATAGAAGGTTACCTTCGTAACTATGTAGCAAGACATCAAAAAGCTTGGGTTCGTTGGTTATATTTGGGTGAATATTGTTATAATACTACATTTCATATGTCAATTGGCATGACTCCTTTCAAAGCATTATATGGCTATGATGTACTCTCTTTTCTTGACCTTGCTTTTGATCAAAGTAATGTTCCTAAATCTCGTGATTGGCTTCAGGAAAGCCAGGATATTTTGACAACACTTAAGGAAAATTTGCAATGCGCACAAAATCAACAGAAAATTAATGCAGATAAAAAGCGAGTTGAACGCCACTTTGATGTTGGAGATTTGGTGTATCGGCAGTCATCTCTCAAGCATAGTGGGGCTAAGAAATTGAAACCCCGATTTTATGGACCATATCCTGTTGTTCGACAAGTTGGAGCAGTTGCATATGAACTAGCTTTGCCAACGGATAGCAAGATACACAATGTATTTCACGTATCTTGTCTCAAAAACGCTGGTGACAGTTTCCAAGGATTTACCACCAATGGATGAAGACAATAAGTTAGAGATGATACCTGAAGTTATTCTGGATACTAGGGACAGGCACTTGCGGAACAGGACAATCCGAGAATACCTTATCAAATGGAAAAATTTGCCTCATGACAACACTACATGGGAGAATGCAAATGTTCTTGAGCATTCGAATTTACAGTTGCTTGTGGGCAAGCAACACGAGGCAGGGGAGACTGTAATGTCCCCTAATAAATTCTAGTTTAAGTTCAACTAGAATATATTAATTATTTTATATTAATTATCCATTTCATTAATATAAATTAATTAATAATTAAATAAATTATTCTCAGGTTAATTATTTTATATTAGTATTTCTTCACTAATATAGACTAATTAATAAGCCAATAAACTATTGTTTATTTTTGAAATGGAATAAGTTTTGGATTGGTTTCCAAACAGTTTCGGGATGGAACGGATTCCTTTCTAAATTCACTTTTAAATGGAGGTACAGTTGGAAATGGGGTAGCGGAAAATATCATTAGATTTAATAATTGGAAGAGAGTTCATATTCATCTCTGTAGTTTCCTATAAGAAATACAAAGTATTCCTTTCGTCAATAATATTTGGCCTATTGGGATTTTCCTATTGCTATTATATCCATGGCGGAATCAAAGCAAGAGGAAGGATGCAATTAAAACAGAACGGTGTGATGAAATTTCCAGAAATTCAAAGATTCAATATCTTTATGTTTTATTAGCAATCTTTTGCTTGACCTGTGACGGTGTTTCCGGAAAGAGCCGTTGAGTCAACACCGAATTGCCAACTTGGTTGTGAACGCTTCAGGTGCACAAATATTAAAATCTTTACCAACTGCAAACTTGTTGTGACGTATTCACACATCACCCCATTGCAAATGGGGACCCCTGCTTTTTGCTTTCTAGGGTTTGTTTTCTAGGTCTTTTAGGGTTTTGTCTGTTAGCCTTTAGCTTTCGAGTGTCTCCAAGGGGATGACCTGGATAGCAGGTTCTGCTTGAGTTAGGTCAAGTTGGTGAGTGATGAAGTCTGGAATGTCCTGATCCTGAAATTTGGCTGTCTGGAACGTCCCGATCCTGAAATTTGACTAAGTCTGGAAAACTGAAGAATCCTCCAAAAACTAGATTTTGCAATATAACTCCTAGAGGTCTAAAACCACTCTCAAACATCCTAAAAGTATATATGGAATATAACTTAAAGTATAAGATACTTAAATGTTATATTCCATAAAATGATCCTGACGAAGAGTTCAAAAAGTCAAATTTCGCTCCTGACCCTTCCAGAGGTTCCAAAGCGAATTTCGCTCCTGACCCTTCCAAAGGGTCCAAAGCGAATCTCGCCCCTGACCTTTCCAGAGGGTCCAAGGCGAAAATCAACCTAGGACTCATTTCTTGCCTTATTTGACCAAATTTTGACTTGCAAGGCATTTTGAAGGGAAAATTGGAAATGTTTGAAAACCTTAAAAAAATGATGAATTCTAGCCTGGAAGAGGAATTTCGCTCCTAACCCTTCCAGAGGGTCCTGGGCGAAAATTCTAAAACCCATTTTTCCTCCAAAGTTTGACCAAGGCCAAGCTTAGACATGGGTGTAAAATGACATTTGAATTGCCTTGAAGTTGGGTTGGATTGCTAAAGATGCAAATTTTGATGCCCAAAGGGAAATTCGCTCCTGACCCTTCCAGAGGGTCCACGGCGAAATTTCCAAATCCTCCTATTTTCCTTGCATTTCAAGATGAGATTTTGGTTTTTATGACTTGAAGGGGAGTAAGGCAAGATGTTTTATGCCATGGAAGTGATTTGAAGATGAGAGCATTGGAAAATAGGCCTAAAACCTAAAAATCACTCCTGACCCTTCCAGAGGGTCCAGGGCAAAAATCTCAAAATCCCCTATTTTGCCTTGCAGGAACGAACCAAGCTTGGATAGAATGAAAGAAGAAGACCTTTGCCTAGCCTTGAGAGGTGGATTCAAGAAAAGTTGATGAAGGAGTAAGCCCAACCAAGGAAAATCGCTCCTGACCCTTCTAGAGGGTCCAGGGTGAAAAATCCTAAATCCACTTTTTTCTCCAAGTTTTGAATGAGACGAAGCCTGGACCTCAGTGAAAAATGCTATTTGGAATGCCTTGGTGAGCTTGTGAACTTCAAAAAAATGAGAATTTTGAGCTCAGGAGGGAAAATCGCTCCTGACCCTTCCAAAGGGTCCAGGGCGAAATTCCCTAAAATGCAATTTTTCCTTCAAGTTTTGATGAGCTAACCCAGTGATGGAAGGAAATGGACCCTGGAGATCGCCTTGAAGGAGTTCAATGATCAAGCTAAGGTGAATTTTGGCCTAAATTGAAAAAATCGCTCCTGACCCTTCCAGAGGGTCCAGGGCGAAGCCTTGAAGAAGCTTCACTTAGCCTCAATCAAACCTTGATATTCCCAAATTTCGCCAAATTTGCCAAATTCAAGACATTTGGGAGGTTAAATTAAAATTCGCATTAATTAAAGGCATTTTTAATTTAATAAATTAATTTTTTGGGCCTTGAAATAATTAAAAAATTCACCTTGGAGGCATTAAAATTAATTTTTAAATTAAAAAAATACAATTGAGCGCTCAATATTTGTTATTTGCATTTATTTGCCAAGTCGACCATCCTTCAAAAGGGGGTTTTATTTCATTTTATTTCCTTTTGTCAAGTCGGCCTCAACAAGAAGTAGGGTGAGCGCTCTATATAATGGGGGAGTATTGCTTCAAGTTTCAAATCATTCATTCATCCCTTCTAAGTGCGAAATTGAGGAGCAATTTGAGGCGAATTTCTTGTTGGATTGGAGGACAATTTCCAGATTTTGCTAAGTGTTGGAGGCTAAAGAAGGAGAAGCTCTTTTGGAGGCTAATGGAGGCATAATTCATCCAAGGGAAGACCACAATTCAACCCTTGTCCAGCAAAATCCGGTCTTCTTTCATCATTTTCCAAGGTTTTATAGTTAAGCTTTCAAGGGAGAAGGTATGAAGAATCATTTTTTTTGAAGTTCTTACTCAAGACTTATTGTGATTTCATAGCAATTTTGTAAAGTCTAAGTCTTGAAAATCCAATTTCCATTCATAATTAATTTGAAAATGTATAATTCTTGATTTATCATGTCTTTTTCAAATTAATATCTTAAGTTATACCCTTGAAAGGTCTTAAATTCTATGCTTTAAGGTTTGATGCTCAAAGGCTAACTTTAATCTTTTTGTGTAGGCATTGAATGGCGAACCCAGAGTCGGAAGATGAACTACTTGGCAGACCCTCATCAAAAAAGATCAAGTCAGGACAAGGACGACCTCCTCCCGTCTAGCATCGACAAGGACGACCTTCTTCGATCAAGCATCATCAGGAATAAACTCTTCCAATCCAGCATTCCAAGGCGAGGTACATCATCATCCTGCACATCAAAGACAAAAGAAGTCAGAGCAAGGGTTCGTTGAAGAAACAGATAGTTTCAGATGAATTAATTAAAGCTAGCTTCTCAGCATCATCAAATTGGATATTGTTGTGACCATTTCACACATCGCCCCATCGCAAATGGGGACCCCCTCTTTTTGCTTGTTTTCCCCTCGTTTTTCGCCTTCGTTTTTAGGATTTTGTTAGTCAGTTAGTTGTCTGGATTTAGGGTCAAGCCTTAGGGTTTTTATTTTTGTCTTTTCAGGCCAAAATCCAATCGTTTTTTAGAGCTTTTGAGCTTCCTTTTCTAGGATGCAAATTTTGAATGCAATAAATTCGCCAGAGTGGTCTAATGTTCAATTGGAATGTTGATGCAGAGCTTAAATTTGTCTAAGTATTGAAAGTGAAATGTGAATCTTTGTCTGATTGAATATTTTTGACTAAATTTTGACTTTTTTGATTTTTGATCCTGGGCATTGGAAATGATTTGTTTTCGCCTTGTAAAGTGTTAAAATGTGAAAAATCATGTTTTTTTGGCCTGTAGGAGCGAAATCGCTCCTGTCCCTCAGTGAAGGACGGGAGCTCTTTTCCAAATATCTCATTACTCCTGCAGAGTCAAGACGAATTTCAAATTGGAAGTGATGGAGAACGGCGAGATCTTTCCATTGAATATAAATTGAAGATTTTCATGAACACCGAAACGCCTCCAGGAGGAAAATCGCTCCTGTCCCTCAGTGAAGGACCGGAGCTACAAATCAAATTTTGCCTTGTCCTTGCGAGATTTCGTTGACTTGATGATTTGAAGAGGTCCAAAGGAAGATGCTTTACCAAATGAATATAATTTGAAGTGCTAACACAAAGGAGAATGGTCCAGAATGCAAAGTTCGCTCTTGTCCCTCAGGAAGGGACCAGGGCGAAGTACCTTATAGCTCCCGTCCCTCTCCCAGGGACCAGAGCGATGTCCTTCATTGGGCAAAATCCAGGCAAAAATCAAGATAAGTTTACGTCCAAAGGCAAGGAAGAGCGTGAGATGAACTCATTGAATATAAATTGAATATTTTAAAACGTCCACAGGGGTCCCAAAAGGCCTAGTTCGCTCCTGTCCCTCAGGAAGGGACCAGAGCGATTTTTGTTATAATTGATTTTCTGGCCAAGTTACAAGCAATGTTAAGGCATGGACGAATGGAGTAGAGCATGACGAGTCCGTTGAATATAAACTTGGAACCTCACAAAGTGAAATAAGAGCCACAAAAGGAGGATCGCTCCTGTCCCTCTCCAAGGGACCAGGGCGATACAATGATTATTTTGCTCCTCACTCAAGTTAAAACCGATCCGAGTCAAGACAAGGTGGCAAAGGACATTTCAAGGCGTCTTCATCAAGCACAAGCACTCGAAGGTCGTTATAATGAAGAGATTTACACTCTAAGACCCAGATCGCTCCTGTCCCTTGGAAAGGGACCAGAGCGATATCTACATAATGGCATAAATTTCAAAAGGCAAACAAGTTTCGAGCAACCAAGAAGGTCGAAAGGACATCATTTCACGTAATGAAGATGATTGCAAGTTGGTACAAACAAGAACAAGCACATAATGATGAACTTCGCTCCTGTCCCTCAGGAAGGGACCAGAGCGATGTTGGATATAGTGGCCACTTCATGCAAGATTTACGTAGGGTCAAAGTTTTGCAAGGTCTTAGAAGGTCCATGGTATGATAGGAAGGTGATACACGAAGATTTCAAACGTAAAATAATCACCAAAATGAACATAGGGACCATATCGCTCCTGTCCCTCTCCAAGGGACCAGGGCGATTTGCTTTGGACTCTTTATTTTGCTTCAAGTTCAAACTAAGTTAAGACTTCACAAGGTGATGCAAGGTTCGAGGCGTTCTTTGAAGACCACATGCCGAAGTTTTGAACGTCCAAACGTTGCTAGTCAAGCTAAAAGCTCACATCGCTCCTGTCCTTTGGACAAGGACCAAGGCGATCTCATCAAAGGCACTCATGTTCCTTCAAAACGAGGCAAGGCAAGGATGAATAAGGTGAAGGACGGCGTTTGGAAGACATCACAAGGATCGAAGTTGGAAGTTGCCAAGGTCAAGGAGAAAACATGGATCGCTCCTGTCCCTCTCCAAGGGACAAGGGCGATGATCCCTTTAAACGTCCAAACACGTCATGAAAATAAATGGAGAAAGCATAAAAGGAACGAGCAAAGATACTATTTGCTTTACAATCAAAGACCGAAGGTCGAAGATGCATAGTGAACGTGAAAATATGAAGATCGCTCCTGTCCCTCTCCAAGGGACCAGGGCGATAAACATCCAAAAGGCACCTATGAACGCACACAAGGCAATCAAATTCGAAGGACTCATCAATGATCAATATTGAACGTGGAGATGAAGGAGTTGGACGTAAAAAATGCAAAAATCAAGACAAAATCATGGATCGCTCCTGTCCCTCTCCAAGGGACCAGGGCGATGAGGTACGTCCCTTTCATTTTCATAATATTGGCGCCAAATAAACAATTCGAATTTCCTTAAAATGCTAAGTTCGATAAAATTGAAAATCTAATTTAAACTAGCATTTAATATGGCGTTGATCCTTTATTAATTATTTTGCCTTTATTAAAACCGAAATTTGCAAATTAAAAAACGTAAGGCATTTAATAATTAATTAATTAATTAATAAAGATCGCATGGAGCACTCATTTAAGGGAAGTCGGCCTTGTTATTTTATTGAAAATCATTTAAAAATGGTTTTATTTTCCTCAAGTCGGCCTAAGGAATGAATGCAATGCAAACGCTATATATGGAGGGTGAGAACTATTATTGTCATATCATTATTTTTATCCTTCATGCGAATTAAGGAGAAGCGAAGATAGTGCGAAGTATTTCATGTATGGTGCGAATTCAAACCAAAGGTGGCGATAGTCTATCAAAGGGTGGTGCGATATTTGAAGACTTCATTGGAGCGAATTTGCCAAGGATTGAAGACCACGTCAAAGGGGCGAAACTTGGAAGATTTGTTTGGGCGAACTTGAAGATCCATTTGAGCGAATTGTCAAAGGTGCAATTGAAGATCGCGTTTGATCCAAAGGTGGCGAAGTCGATCTTTTGAGGAGATAACATTGAAGATCATTTTTACCTCAATTTTGCCTAGGCGATCTTTTCCTTTTTGCATTCTAGAGTTAGCTCTCTATTGAGGTATGGCGATTTGATTTTATTGCTTTATTCATTCATCGTCATATTTTAAATTTTGAAGTTTTGAATTTTGATTTTCTTGGCTCAATCGTTGCTTTTTTTTTTTTTAGGAAATGATAACTCTAGAGACTTATCATGACGTTTCCTAAAAAAAAATATTCTCTCTCTTATCTATGTTATTTATTGCAAAATCTAGTCCTTATAATGAAATGTTGTGTAGGTATGGCGACCCCGAAGGCGGGAGCATCCACCAGTCGCTCAGCTCTCATGAAAGAAGATCAGAAGACCAAAGAAGTGGAGACCAAGATCGTGTCGAAGTGGAGCAACATTGGAGATACAAACTTGGGGAACTTTAGCACGAAGAAGTTTCGAGAGGTCCCTTACATTGGCAAGCCATCACCTGTCGCCCGGAGAATAATAGAGAGTGGCATCATTAAGGCGGCCGGTTTTCCTCCAGCTATTCAGTGCCACGAGTTGATGATCGAGTGTGCCCGTCACTACAATCCACAGTCCAGGACAATTGTGTCCAATGAGGGAAACACTTTGGCGTACCTTTCAGAGGAAGCTATAAGTGAAGCTTTCCATCTTCCAGAGCACAGGGACATGATATACAAGAGCATTGAAGGAGCCAGATCAGTGTACGATGATGATCCAGATGCTTGCCTAAGCATAATCAATAAGAACTGGCTACTTAAGAGTCGTCCCCGTCTAAGCAAGGTACCGAACACACCGCATCGGATTGATTTCCAGGAGGAGTACAGAGATTTGATTACTATGCTCAACAGAGTTACAGGAGCACCTCATGCCTTCTATTTTGAGAAGTGGATGTTTTACTTCATCCAGGTGATTGTTCAAGGAAAGGGTACGATACATTGGGCTAGGATAATTAGCCATTGCTTAGACGTACAGTTGAGGAGACTCAGGGCTACTAAGTCCTTCCATATGAGTTCATACGTCATCTATGCTTTGATCAGGAGTGTTGAGTACGCAGGACTACCTCACAGAGGAGTGATTGGAAGAGGACCCGGCGAGGTCAGAGCTTGTGAATCCTATGCCTACTTGCATCATCCGCCAGGGAAAAACTACAAGTTAGTTAATGATACTTTCACGATGAACATCACAAGGACGTTGCAAGGTGGGATTCACAACAGATTATCTCAGGATGCCCAGGAATTCATCAAGAGGTACGGTGCTTGGTTCATTCAGTTTCCCAAATTCACTTACATTAGAGTGCATGGATGTCCTTTACCTCCACACATGTTGCCGAGGTATCCGACAGACAGAATTGTGTTACTTGAGGTAACAAGGCAGTTGGCAGCATATGTGAAGGCATTCAGACACAGACATCAGAATGGAGTCCAAGTACCTATTATTTTGGGTAATTCAGTTGAGGTATGTCCTAATGTCTTAGCCATGGATGACGCAGAGAAGGAGTTAGCCTTGTATTCTTTTTCATCTTTTGCTTGGAGAAATAGCTTTGATCCACATGGACATTTAGAGGAGACGGTCGGTAGAAGATTTAGACATGAGCACCAAATTGAAGATTTTATGATGAATCTCCTAGATGATCTTGAAGTGAAACGAAAGATACACTCTAGATTGCCTTTGGATTTCATCAGGAAATGCAGGATTTACAGAGTGGCCGACCAAGCTCAGGACAATGGCAGGCACGTCCAGTCTTCCTATGATAGAGAAAGCAAAACAATAAGGTTGGATTGGAATGAGCCCGAGGTCGTGGATTTAGATGCTTTGATGGCACCAGTCTTGTCTTGTACTCGCAGATGGGTAGACGTTCAGCATCAGAAGCTGAGAGAACAAGGCATAGCTATGTCTTTCACTTTGGAAGAAAAATCAGCCGAAGGTGGAGCCAGTGTGAGTGAAGGCAATCCCAATCCTAGGAATTCAGGTGAAGGTAACCTTCGATGTGCCAGTGAGGGCAATCTCCATCCGAGAGGTTCGAAGAGAAAGGAAAGAACAGAAAAGAAAGAGTCTTCCAAGAAAAAGCAGGGTGCCAACAAAGATCAAGTACCAAGTACTTCTTCTAGATCAGAGAATAGAACAATTCAAGTGGAAGAGTCCATGGAGTCTATGGTACAAAATGACAGACAGGAGGAAGGACAGGCACAGCATGTTTCGTCAGATGGATCTCTCCAAGACTATGAGTTGGATGAAGATAAAGAAGACAATGAAATGACATCTCCTCCCAGACAAGAAGAAATAGTACATAAAGAGATTCAAGTTCAAGAGACAAGATCGAATATCCCAGATTGGTTGAAGGAAAGATTGACTAAGGTGATCGTAGTAGAGGACGAGGACAATGCAATTGATTTAGAGAGCCTTGTTGGACGCTCACATGAAGTAACAGAAAAGAAGAAGGCTACCAAGATGTCCAAGATGATTCGAGATGAGACTGGATCTAGAAAACTGCAGATAGCTACACCGGCAGCAGACAAATATGAGGGTGAGATCCTAGCAGAGGAATATGATATACAGACTTTTGAGTTAGGACCATCCACAGCAGAACAGACTTTAGACGATGCCACCGACACATTCGAAGCATTGAAGGACAAGCTTAGAGAAGAAGTTGAAAAGAATAGAAAGCTTGAGAGAGAGAGAGGTGCATGGAGGACATATTTCAGTCACATCAATGAACCTTTGGGACGTCAGGATCCAGTTAGATCACCAGTGCAGGCATTGCCCCTTCAATCGATCAATGAAGCAGAAAGATTCAGGAACCTGGTCCAGCGTACATGTAGTTGGATGGATAGATCTCATACAGTGGCCATAGAGTTTGTTTCAAGGATGACGAAGATTATTCATCAGGCTATCCAAGTTCTTGAGATAATCCACAGATTGATGGTAACAGTAGCTGCATTTGCCCATACCAAGGACGTTATCATCCCTGTCTTGAAAGTAATAAGACATACATCCAGAAGAATTTTAGCGCAGGAGAGGATCTTGGAAGGTGATTCTCACAGTTTATTTCAGTGGTCAACCTTACTCCATATAAAGAGTGTTCTCTTCGAGGACATCAGTGTTAGATGTGGTCAAGTTGAGGAGGTGATCAATCCGATCCAGGACAGAGTATTTGAGGTACTTCGTACCATTCTTGGCAGAAGGATCGAGGTCGAGACAGATGTGGATATACAAGAATTTGAGGATAGAATCAAGATCATCTTTCGCAAGGACGCAGATGTTACAGATGAACAGTATGATCAGATGTACGCCACCATGCTCCTGATTGATAGAACGAAGGAACTTGAACCTACTTGGGACGCAGCTCTTCTAGATGCATTCGATCAGATCATCCACTTAGAAGAGAGTATCAAGAATCTTCCCGAGATTCCAATCACAGAAATCGAAGGAATCGTGACAAAATTCATTGCATATGCTAAGAAAGAGAATTGGAAAGGGAATAAGATTCTAGATGAAAGGTTGTTACAGATGACATGACATCTTATTTCTCATTGGTTGATACCTCCTAGGTTTTTGTGCCGAATTTAATATTTGGCTATGTATTTAATATTGTTCAGTAAAAAGGAGGTCATTTGTAACAAACCCTAATTAGGGTTTAGGTGTCATGATCTTGTCCATTGATTTACTTTCAATCTGGACCTTTCATTGTAACTGGGGATGCTATTTATACCCCCATTTTTCATTTCATTTGGTAATAGTTAATAGTGTAATAGAGAGTCAATAGTTGATTAGAGTTATAAGCAATTTTATTTTGTAGCAAGATTGAGTCTTGAAAGAGAGAAATTCAAGCAATTGTTGTACACGATGAGTTGGAAATCAATAAAATATTGAAGTTATGGTGTTTTGTTGCGAATTTCTTGAGTTATCTTCATGGTTGTTTGATACACTTGAATCGTGCTCAATCGAAGTAGTTTGTTAATTTGAAAGACTAAGTGTGAGATTTGATATTTGGTAGGATTCGTAATCCAAACCACTAGCTTCTTGCTGATTGTAGGAACGCCTTGCGTGGTCGACTGGAGAACACTTTGAGTCCTTAATCTTCAACTATCATTGTGTCTTGGATATGTACCTTCGTAGTAGTGTCCTTGATCTTTGATGCATTGAATACCATTATATTACCTTAGAAGATCGCACTAATTTCAATTGAGTTGTTATCTTATGGCAAAATTGAAGTTGGTTGAGTCTTGCCAAATCTCGTCCATACTAAGTCATTCATAGGGTTAAGCTAGATTAGACCTCTTTAAACCCTATCTTTTTGCTATTTTTTGAAAGTTCCTTTTAGTTTAGTAAAATCTTCGAGCTTTAGAATGCGTAAGACCCCTTGGAGGAAACAGCAAATCACATCATACCACTAAAAAAGCTTGTCCACACGTAGAGACCCTACTAAAAGAACCTTGGAGTCTACCTAACTGATCCTTTACGCGAATCTTCAGCAGTTAGAGACTATTTTCTCAAGAGAGGATAAGATGCCTATTGGTATTTTATTCTGTGTATGATTGTGTACAAAATACACGTCAACAGATATCTACCAGGTTGCAAGTGTCAGACAAGGTGACATCCCAGTCATCACTCCTCTAGTCGGGTTGGTCCACCTCAGCATGTCCAGATTCAATGTACCTGACTCATTAAAGGTGGCACAAACTTCGATGTACCTACCCCAACTATCCATTGGTCAAATATTCCAAAGAATACATGTGTCCAATTAATACAATTATTTCATTGGTCAGAATTGAGTTTGTTGTAACAAACCCTAATTAGGGTTTTCATTGTAGAATCTTGGCCATTGACCTCAAATTGATCTTAGCCGTTGAATTGTATTAAGGGCACTATATAAACCCCGGCTCTTCATTTGTAAAGGCTAATAGAAAGTAGGGAGTGAATAGTTAGAATAGTGAATTAGTCAATTAATAGTATAGCAATTAAAGTAGAATAGAAAGAGTAAGCAAAGATTGTTGCCAAGATGTTGTTGTAAAAGACTTGTAAAACTTCATTGAAGAAATGGTGAAATTTATGGGTCGATTCAACAATTTGCATGGTCTCTATACTTCTCAGTTTTGATTTCATGTTATTAGATGAGTGAAAGAAATGTGTTTGATTGATGGTGAAATTCGTATATCCATACTACTAGCAGTTTGTTGATTGCAGACTTGCCTTGTGTAGTCAACTGGAATCATTCAGCTTAAGCTTAATTGTCGCTTCTTCATTGATATGCATCAGCCTGATGGTGTCTATACCTGTAGTGATGATCTGAACATCATAAAGTTTTCCTTCGAAGATCGCACTAACCTTGTGGAGATGGTCCTGGGATGTCAAAACAAGACTTAGTTAGAATTTCATCAAAGATTATTCATTGCTCTTGCATTCTTAGTATCAGAATTAGATCCTTTCCTCGCCCTCGTCCTTTTTCCTTTTTTTTCAAATCTAAGCCGGTAAAATCTTGTGATTCCAGCAAATCAGACGTTTAGGTCGTCAAGTGTAAGTCCCCTTGTGATTCTAGCAAATCACATCATACCACAGAGACCTTATCCACACGTAGAGATCCTACATACAAAGAACCTTGAAGTCATCCCGATTGATCCTTTTCGTGACATCTTCAACATTCGGAGACTTTACTCAAGAGAGGATAAGGTACCTTTAGGTATTTTATTCTGTGTTCGCATGTGCATAAAAAACACATCAACAAAATTGCATATTCATTTCCTTTCATTTGCAGAATTAGGAACATTATTTGAAATGATCAATAATCATTCCCCTATTATATCGAACAAGTATAAATTTGTTGTGAATTAAGCAAGAGGAAGGATGCAATTAAAACAGAACAGAGTGATGAAATTTCCAGAAATTCAAAGATTCAATATCTTTATGTTTTATTAGCAATCTTTTGCTTGACCTGTGATATTTCTTTTCCTTGCAAATAAATTCAGTTAAGGAATTTTACATTCTAGAAACTGCATTACATGTGTGGAAAAACAAGAGCATTAACTTGCAATTGTGGAGAACAAACATGCAACTTCATCTGTGTAATGGGTAACTACAAGTTTGCACTTGTAATTAGACCTTTAAGACTCATTTTCAAGTGTTTTTTAGTGCATTTTGGACCAATTTAGGGTTCTAGAAGGCTGACTGCAAGTAAGAGAACATTACAACTTGCACTTGTAATCGGGTTTTAAAATTCCGACTGCAAGTAAATGGGAAAAATTTGCAAGAGGGCAAAAACAATGCAATCTTGCTTGAAGAATGCCCTAGGCAAAGCAAATGAACTTGGGAGAAACCATAATGCTCTTATAAATAGGTAAGGAAGCCACCACGTTATGATTACAATCAGCAAACAAAAACAGTTTTGCCTTTAAACCTTTCCACCAAAAACGGCTTAGAAGGAGAGGTATGGTTGACTTCAAACACTCATTAATGGAGGATGTGCAACACGAGTTTGCAATGTGGCAAGAAGGCGATTCTCATGCTTCAAAATGTGTTAATAACCAGCAAAGGGCATATTCCAAAAATGTCTTCAAAAACGTTTTCAAAAATACCTTCAAAAACACCTCACATGTTCACCCAATCCGTTTTTGGTGAAAACGTGGCAACCAACATTGATTCTTAACGATTTTGCATGAATGTTGGATGGATTTTGGAGAAGAAAGCCACAAAAAACGGATTTGTGGGAGCAAATGTGCAGGTCGGGTTCTTCCTTAGCAAATACAAGTAGATGTGCCCTCCAAAGATGCAATCGGGTTATAGAAACCCCTTTTGCAAGTTTTAAATTGCATTACTTTTCCTTCACTTGGGCAAATTCGGGTTTCTAGGAGAAAAAAACACAAAAAGAAAGAGCAAAACAACTTGTAATAGGGAAATAAAATCCCTACAACAACTAAAAGGAATAAAAACATAAAAACTTGTAATAGGGAAATAAAATCCCTATTACAACTAAAAGCACAAAGTAGGAACTTTTATGAGAACTTACAAGTTCTCATTAAACTTGTATTTAATTTAACTTGTAATTTGTCTAAAAAGTTCCTACAAACAATCTTAAAAGACAAAAAGGGAAAAGGGAAAATAAAACAAGTTACTAGTTTGAAATAAAGTGCACTTGTAATTGCTAGAAAAAACCCCTACAACACTAAAACATAAAGAAAACACTAAACCTGCAAAGGAAGGAAAATTTTCCACCTGCAATCTAGAAAATAAAACCCGATTTTGAAGGAAAAACATAGCAAACGAACTCGAAATGCGATGAAATTTGAAACGCGGATCAAGGATGAAACAAAGATCAATCCAATTCAACAAGAAGCAAAAATTTTGCCTCAGAAAGCATGCCTTAGAGTAATTTTCAACTTGCATTGACTGCTCCGAAACCTGAAATTGCACAAAAAGCTAGGAAAAGAAGACCAAAACTTGGACAATGATGGCAAAGACAACCCCCAATGATTTGACACTAACAAATGTGAGTTTTGCACCTTGTAAAGCGTGCCTTGGAGACAAAAATGACGCATTTGTAGCAAAAATTTGTAGGGGTTGTCACATTTTTGAAAATCCAAAAATGAGGACAATATTTTGTCAAGCCAAGTTTTTTGGGCCTGCGTGTTTTCCAAGTATGTGATAATCTATGCATATCTTCATGGTCCCATCCTTCCTCTTGACCAAAACTACTGAAGAAGCAAAGAGACGAGAACTAGGTCTAATGTGCCCCACATCCAACAATTCCCTGAGGGCCTTCTTGATCTCCTTGTGTCTTTTTGAATAACAGTAGGGAGTGGTGATCAAAGGCTTGGCTCCCTCTAATTCAATAACGTGCTTAAAACCCCACTCTAGTGGCCTACCTGGAGGAATGTCACAAATATCACACTATGCTTATCCAACAAAGACTTAATATCCACTTGATATGCTCTCTTCTCATCTGAAGTATTCTTCATTACCTGCAAGTTGCCCATGTAGAAAAGGTGGCCATTACAAGCCTAGATGATTTGCTAGGTGCCCTGAAATTGTTGTTAGCTGGAGTATTTGTGTTACTAGCTTCCCCATTATCACCTTTACTGTTTCGATCAGCCCTTTTTATATTCATGTTATGCATTATTTGTGTTAAATAATTGAGTCATCTATTGCTGCCCTGTAGCCAAATCATTCAAAACTTATTGCATGTCATTACCCTGTTGAGCATCTCTTCTATCTGAAATGATTTCTTCAACCTGCCCTTCAACTAGAAAAACAATCAGAATTCCTTTTGTATTACCTAGAGGATCCTCTCCTTAAATAATACATGCACAATCCTTCACCTGGCTGTATATGGAATTTCTAGTTGCGTAAAGTTGTTCAAACCCCCATAAGCTGGCAAGATACCCTGCTCTAATACCACTATAAAATCCCCAACAAAATTTTCCTAAAGGTTTCTTGCAAATTTCCACTTCAATTCGAAGGCATTTTGTCAAACAATATGCAAAGAGTGGATGATTTTAGCAGTTCTGATTTTGAGCATCATACTTATTGCAAACCGTACTTCAAATAATAAAGATTCATATAGGAACATTAATAAAAAGTTGATAAAAACTCTATATTAGGTTCACATTACATTTTAATTATTACATTTGCTATGTACAGCTGCAAATACATATCATATCAAATACTTATATGCAGATTAAGATTAAATGAGTGAGTATCCAAAGAAAATAGGTGAAAATCAACTGGTAGTTCACAAGTTTCGCTTGCTATTAATGCTTTCAACAAACCACGTCCTCTTGAAGCATACACAACCTCCAAATATGATTGTTGACTGTTGTTTTAATCTTCACATCCATCCTGAAGACTGCTCAACCTCTAAATATGACTGTTGGTTGCTATTCTAATATCCACGCCCCTCCTAGTAGATAGTTGTGGCTCATATGTTGACTTCTAATACCCAACGACAGACCAAAAAGGGGCTTCACCCTCTCACACAACACCTATAATCCTCCTAGAAACTGAATCGAGATCCTATAGAAGTCCCCTAATGTGGCAGCACGTTTTGTTTTCAAACCTGGTGGCTAGACTCCACTACAACCCACCTTCTGTCCATGCAACTTCCTCAATGTGGCATCCAAAATTGATAAGTATGAAATTTCTATAGTTGGTGGCTGGGATAATATGAAATCGGAAAACTCTATAGTTAGTGGCTGGGATAAACTGCTATAGAATAAACTTCAGAGAATATCCAAATCAAAGATAATCACCGTTCCTTAAATTTATCATTTGCCTACAAAAATTCCAATAAATTTTCTTTCATCGAAAAACTCCTTGAACCTAGAAGCAACTTATCATTCTTCAAATATTAAACCCAACTATGAATCATGTTTGAATACACCTTCATTGACTAGGAAGAAATCTCTTCTCCGAAGCCAATAACCCTTAGGGTTTTTCTCCCAAGGTTTGCGATGAACAAGTATGTCCAATCTTCAAAATGAGAAATAAAAATGACCAAAGATACAAAAGTACCTTTCACAACTCCTTTTCATATTCCTCTAGAACTTTTGAGAGACTTTTTACTTTATTTCTCATAAAGTGACCGCTTTTAATTTTTAATTCATCTTTGGGCTCCTAAAAAGTCACTTTTAACTTAAATGGCCACTTTTGATAAAAATAATTAATTAAACCAAAGTTTCTCGTAAAATAAGAATTTAGGACTACTTAAATTTAATCGATTAAATCTATGTTACTGGGTCCTTCCCCTGCACCCCCTAGGTCCCGGTCCAGTTCTTACTGTAGGTTCTGGTCTAGGTCCAGTTCTTACTGTAGGTTCTGGTCCTGGTCCAGTTCTTACTGTAGGTTTTGGTCCTGGTCCAGTCCTCTATGGGTTCAGCCAAGGTCCTGCCATAGCCTGTGGGTTCTACCTGAACAAACCGAGGCGAACCCAAGTCGAATTTCACCTCCAAATGTATCCAGCCAGCGGAGTTAAATGTTTGTTAATTTCTTTTTTACTTGTTATTGTAAGGTATCTGTTATCACAAAAGCTCGCACCCTTGCTGAGCTATCAACTCAACAACCTTGTGAAACATGAGAACAACCCCGAAGTGTGGGTCCTTGCGCAAGGGAGTTGATTCTCCGGAGAAGGTCGGTTTCCTTCTCAATCCAGGTGCACGTGTTGAACCAACTCAACACTTCAAAACTTACTCCTAAGCCTATCCTAACAACTTGCAGAAGAAAAGGGAAGAGAGAAATGCTTAAAATAAAAGGAGGTGATGCACCAAGAAGAGATTGTTTCTTTCCCTACCCGAAATGACACAAAGAATCAACTGAAATACCCAGGAGATGCACAAACTTCAGTTGTATGAGTGACCCCAATGCATGTACGGAGGTTAGAATTCGCTAAATGTCAAGAGGGGAGAAGGAAAGGGAGGAACTTCGGAACCTCGAGGTTTCAAAGTTCCGGGGAAGGAGAAAGGAGAGGCAACAAGGAGAAGGAACTTCCTCCAAACAAGACAACACTTCCCACCTCATAATTCTTTTGCTTTTCTCCTTGATCAATTGGGGCAGCGCTGGTCCATGGATCGTATCTCTGATCGGTTCTTACCGATGGACCAAGGCTGTCATAAAATGACAACAGTTCCTTATCCTGCAGGTTTATTACAGCCGCTACCTATACCAGAATAGAAATGGGAAAGTATATCAATGGATTTCATCACAGGTTTACCGAGGTCCCAAGGTAAAGATTGTATTTTTGTTGTGGTTGATAGATTAACTAAATTTGACCACGTCTTTTCTATCACTACAGAATTCACAGTTGTTCAGATCGTAGATTTATTCTTTAGAGAGATATTCCGTTTACATGGTTTACCAAAGAATATAATCAGTGATCAAGATAGTAGATTTTTTAGTATACTTTGGGGAGAGCTTTTCAGATTGATAGGTACAGAGTTGAACCACAGCACTAGTTATCATCCGCAAACTAATGGACAGACGGAAATAGTGAACAAGTGGATAGAAGGTTACCTTCGTAACTATGTAGCAGGACATCAAAAAGCTTGGGTTCGTTGGTTATATTTGGGTGAATATTGTCATAATACTACATTTCATATGTCAATTGGCATGACTCCTTTCAAAGCATTATATGGCTATGATGTACTCTTTTTTCTTGACCTTGCTTTTGATCAAAGTAATGTTCCTAAATCTCGTGATTGGCTTCAGGAAAGCCAGGATATTTTGACAACACTTTAGGAAAATTTGCAATGTGCACAAAATCAGCAGGAAATTAATGCAGATAAAAAGCGAGTTGAACGCCACTTTGATGTTGGAGATTTGGTGTATCTCAGGTTACAGCTGTATCGGCAGTCATCTCTCAAGCGTAGTGGGGCTAAGAAATTGAAACCCCGGTTTTATGGACCATATCCTGTTGTTCGACAAGTTGGAGCAGTTGCATATGAACTAGCTTTGCCAACGGATAGCAAGATACACAATGTATTTCACGTATCTTGTCTCAAAAAAGCTGGTGACAGTTTCCGAGGATTTACCACCAATGGATGAAGACGGTAAGTTAGAGATGATACCTGAAGTTATTCTAGATACTAGGGACACGCACTTGCAGAACAGGACAATCCGAGAATACCTTATCAAATGGAAAAATTTGCCTCATGACGATGCTACATGGGAGAATGCAAATGTTCTTGAGCATTCGAATTTATAGTTGCTTGTGGGCAAGCAACACGAAGCAGGGGAGACTGTAATGTCCCCTAATAAATTCTAGTTTAAGTTCAACTAGAATATTATATTAATTATTTTATATTAATTATCCATTTCATTAATATAAATTAATTAATAATTAAATAAATTATTCTCAAGTTAATTATTTTATATTAGTATTTCTTCACTAATATAAACTAATTAATAAGCCAATAAACTATTGTTTATTTTTGAAATGGAATAAATTTTGGATTGGTTTCCAAACAATTTCGGGACGGAACGGATTCCTTTCTAAATTCACTTTTAAATGGAGGCACAGTTGGAAATGGGGCAGCGGAAAATATCATTAGATTTAATAATTGGAAGAGAGTTCATATTCATCTCTATAGTTTCCTATAAGAAATACAGAGTATTCCTTTCGTCAATAATAATTGGCCTATTGGGATTTTCCTATTGCTATTATATCCATGGCGGAATTGAAGCAAGAGGAAGGATGCAATTAAAACAGAACGGTGTGATGAAATTTCGAGAAATTCAAAGATTCAATATCTTTATGTTTTATTAGCAATCTTTTGCTTGACCTGTGATGGTGTTTCCGGAAAGAGCCGTTGAGTCAACACCGAATTGCCAACTTGGCTGTAAACACTTCAGGTGCACAAATATTAAAATCTTTACCAGCTGCAAACTGCATATTCATTTCCTTTCATTTGCAGAATTAGGAACATTATTTGAAATGATCAATAATCATTCCCCTACTATATCGAACAAGTATAAATTTGTTGTGAATTAAGCAAGAGGAAGGATGCAATTAAAACAGAACAGAGTGATGAAATTTCCAGAAATTCAAAGATTCAATATCTTTATGTTTTATTAGCAATCTTTTGATTGACCTATGATATTTCTTTTCCTTGCAAATAAATTCAGTTAAGGAATTTTACATTCTGGAAACTGCATTACATGTGTGGAAAAACAAGAGCATTAACTTGCAATTGTGGAGAACAAACATGCAACTTCATATGTGTAATGGGTAACTACAAGTTTGCACTTGTAATTAGACCTTTAAGACTCATTTTCAAGTGTTTTTTAGTGCATTTTGGACCAATTTAGGGTTCTGGAAGGTTGACTGCAAGTAAGAGAACATTACAACTTGCACTTGTAATCGGGTTTAAAATTCCGATTGCAAGTAAATGGGAAAAATTTGCAAGAAGGGAAAAACAATGCAATCTTGCTTGAAGAATGCCCTAGGCAAGGCAAATGAACTTGGGAGAAACCATAATGCTCTTATAAATAGGTAAGGAAGCCACCACGTTGTGATTACAATCAGCAAACAAAAATAGTTTTGCCTTTAAACCTTTCCACCAAAAACGGCTTAGAAGGAGAGGTATAGTTGACTTCAAACACTCATTAATGGAGGATGTGCAACACGAGTTTGCAATGTGGCAAGAAGGCAATTCTCATGCTTCAAAATGTGTTAATAACCAGCAAAGGGCATATTCCAAAAATGTCTTCAAAAACGTTTTCAAAAATACCTTCAAAAACACCTCACATGTTCACCCAATCCGTTTTTGGTGTAAAACGTGGCAACCAGCATTGATTCTTAACGATTTTGCATGAATGTTGGACAGATTTTGGGGAAGAAAGCCACAAAAAACGGATTTGTGGGAGCAAATGTGTAGGTCGGGTTCTTCCTTAGCAAATACAAGTATATGTGCCCTCCAAAGATGCAATCGGGTTATAGAAACCCCTTTGCAAGTTTTAAATTGCATTACTTTTCCTTCACTTGGGCAAATTCGGGTTTCTAGGAGAAAAAAACACAAAAAGAAAGAGCAAAACAACTTGTAATAGGGAAATAAAATCCCTACAACAACTTAAAGGAATAAAAACATAAAAACTTGTAATAGGGAAATAAAATCCCTATTACAACTAAAAGCACAAAGTAGGAACTTTTATGAGAACTTACAAGTTCTCATTAAACTTGTATTTAATTTAACTTGTAATTTGTCTAAAAAGTTCCTACAAACAATCTTAAAAGACAAAAAGGGAAAAGGGAAAATAAAACAAGTTACAAGTTTGAAATAAAGTGCACTTGTAATTGCTAGAAAAAACCCCTACAACACTAAAACATAAAAAAAACACTAAACCTGCAAAGGAGAGAAAATTTTCCACCTGCAGTCTAGAAAATAAAACCCGATTTTGAAGGAAAAACATAGCGAACGAATTCGAAATGTGATGAAATTTGAAACGCAGATCAAGGATGAAACAAAAATCAGTCCAATTCAACAAGAAGCAAAAATTTTGCCTTGAAAAGCATGCCTTAGAGTAATTTTCAACTTGCATTGACTGCTCTGAAACCCGAAATTGCACAAAAAGCTAGGAAAAGAAGACCAAAACTCACCAAAACTTGGACAATGATGGCAAAGACACCCCCCAATGATTTGACACTAACAAATGTGAGTTTTGCACCTCGTAAAGTGTGCCTTGGAGACAAAAATGACACATTTGTATCAAAAATTTGTAGGGGTTGTCACATTTTTGAAAATCCAAAAATGAGGACAACATTTTGTCAAGCCAAGTTTTTTGGGCCTACGTGTTTTCCAAGTATGTGATATTCTATGCACATCTTCATGGTCCCATCCTTCCTCTTGACCAAAACTACTGAAGAAGCAAAGAGACGAGAAATAGGTCTAATGTGCCCCACATCCAACAATTCCCTGAGGGCCTTCTTGATCTCCTTGTGTCTTTTTGAATAACGGTAGGGAGTGGTGATCAAAGGCTTGACTCCCTCTAATTCAATAAAATGCTTAAAACCCCACTCTAGTGGCCTACCTGGAGGAATGTCACAAATATCACACCATGCTTATCCAACAAAGACTTAATATCCACTTGATATGCTCTCTTCTCATCTGAAGTATCCTTCATTACCTGCAAGTTGCCCATGTAGAGAGCTCTATTTTTGGATTTTTGGGGGTTTTAAAATATTCTGAAAGTAAATGAGAATAGGGTAGAGAGAACTATGGTAAGTCTAATCTAATCCTAAGAACAAGAGACAAGACCACTCCTGCAAAATCAAACCACGCTTCATTTCACCAGCAGAGCACAACTACGCGAAGGCAGTGCAATCTTCGAAGGGTGTGTAGAGGTTTTTCAGATCACCAATGTAGACCATCAAATTGAACAATCTTCACTGATAATCGAAGTTAAGCATACACACATAACAAAGGCTCAAGCTAACTTTGCACAGTATGCAACAATCAGTTGCACACCAAAAGTATGAGCTCGGACTTTGCAACAAGTAATCCTATCAAATGCAGTTCTTCTAACAACATAAAGAAAAATCTATTCTAACTGAAGAGAGCAAGACCATGCAAATTACTAAAATAGAACAAGAATACAGCATCAAAATCAAACAATGTATTAAGTTGGCTACTTCAACAATCCTTAGCAACAATCTCTCCTCCTACAAATGAGGGGGGTCACCCCTTTATATAGGCCTCAAGCCATGATAACACGCAAACCCTAATTAGAGTTTTCCCTAAAAGATTCCCCACACATGATACAACAAGGTGGGAATCTCCAATTAAAAACCCATCATGCCCATATACAATTAATTCAATAAGCCCAAAAATGGCATCCATTTGTGCATTAAATGCACCCCATTACATCAAACTTGCCCAAAATACAACAAATATTCCCGTGCAAGAAATAAATGCCCATCATTCCCCATGTGACGACTACATGCGTAGAGAATCTGCCATAAAACTATTAATAAGACGGCTGTATGCAAAAAGATGCTCCATTGACTCAACATGCGCTGACCCGACTACCACTTGGTGAGAAACCCTTGGAGAGAAAAAAACTTCAGGAGAGAGAGTCTTTGACTCTGGAAACATTTTCTTGAAGTTTTTTAAACTTTCCTTGCTCTGGGAGAGATTTTCGACGTTTTTCAGCCATCTCCTATTTTTTAGGAACTTTCCTAAAATTTAGGACCCGGGTCCAATAGAGAGAGAAATCTCTCAAACATTTTCTTGAAGTTTTTTTAACTTACCATGCTCTGGGAGAGATTTTCGACGTTTTTCAGCCATCTCCTATTTTTTAGGAACTTTCCTAAAATTTAGGACCCGGGTCCAATAGAGAGAGAAATCTCTCACGATCACGATCACGATTCCGATTCCAAATCTGTAAAAATTTTCGGATTCTAATAAGATTGGGTGTCGAAAAATGGAAATTTCAAAAAATTTCCCGAGGGGATTTCTGCTTTTCCTTTCTCCTTGACCCTTGGATTTTCATGCCTTAGACAATTTTTCAAGTTTTTTCAAGCTTAAGCATGGAATTCACTATGTCTTGGAATTTCATCATCATTTCCTTTACACATTTTCCAAAGCCTAGGCATTTTGGCACCCTTTCATGTACATGGGTGGAATTTCACACTGAAGGAGGAATTCATGATTCTGTCTTTCCTTCCTTGACCCTTCCAATTTGGCGCCTTCCTGAGGAGTAGGGCGGATTTTTACGATGGCCAAGGAATTCACACCTTTTCCACGCTTTCCATGTTGACCTCATCCTAGCACCCTTTGACCTTCTTGGGGGGATTTTTGCCTTAGTCTTGGATTCACACTTTTTTCCATTCTTCCCTGACTACTCCCTTTTGGTGCCTTCCATCATTCCTAGGTGGCATTTTGCACTTGGTGGGAAATTTCAACATCTCCATGGATTCCTTGCACCCCCCAATATGGCGCCCTCCACAGTGCTAGGGCGCAATTTTGACTAAGGGAAGGAATTCATTGATTTACTGTGAATTCCAAGACTCATTGGTTTTAGCGGTGCCCTTCATCACCTTTGGGCGGATTTTTGCATATGTCTTGGAATTTTGAGATTTCTGAATCTTCCATGACACCTTCAGTTTGGCGCCCTCTTTGGCAGTTGGGTGTGAATTCCTCCGGATGAGGGAATTTCACTCTTGCTTCTTCCGAACTTAGATGAATTTCTTGAGCTTTCCTTTTCAGGAATGGATTCCAAACACTTAGTCATTTTTTGACTCTCTTTGTCTACTTTCTGACTTTCCGGAATTAGCAGTAGTCGTGAATGCTTGACCTCCATCATCTTGCCTTAATGGTCCTGTCAAAAATAGAAACTTTCAACACGTCAATGTTAGACCCCTAGATAGGACACAGGAATGACTTACTATAAATAGAAACTTACTAAAAATAGTAAGTTTGAGTTTTTGGCAAAATGATGGACATTCTGAGAATCAGTAAAATCCCTAAAAATAGGAACTTTCTAAAAATAAAAAGTTGCTCCGTTTTGGCTCAAATTTTATTGGGAGGCTCCTTGAAGGGTCCTGATTCCAATTATATGCTCAGTTTTTCCAAAACCCTAACAGAAACCCCTAAAATTTAGGACTAAAGGCAAAAACCCCTAAAATTTAGGACTAAAGGCAGAAACCCTAAAATTGACAAAACACGCCCTAGACTTCACCAAAACCACTCAAACGAAAAGCAAACTTAGCCAAAAGACCCCCAAACACTTGCAAAGCAAAGAGACTGACAAGATTATTGCGAAAAGACCCAAAAACAAAGCCAAAAGACCGAGAGGGCCTAAAAAGTAGGGGGTCCCCATTTGCAATGGGGCGATGTGTGAAAACATCACAACAGGTTCAAGGAGTCTAATCTAATCCTAAGAATGTGAGAACGATGGACAATCTTTGGTGAAACTCCAACTAAGCTAAAGCTTTGACATGTGAACATCATCTCCACAAAGCCAATGCGATCTCCTAAGGTAAGCATATGATGTTCAAATCACCACCACGAACATAGACACCATCAAGACAATGCAAATCAATGAAGAAGTAGCAATTGAAGTGAAGCTTGGCTAAATAGATCCAGTTGACTACACAAGGCGAGTCTACAATCAACAAACTGCTAATAGTATGGATATACGAATTTCACCATTGATCATGCACAAAGTTCTTTCATTCATCTAGTTATCATTATCTAACATGAAGATCCAACAAGAAACCATGCAATTGTAGAAGAAACAACACATTTCATCATAACTTTAATAAAAAGATGTTTATTTTCCAACTTGGCAACAATTTGTGCCTTCTCTTCCTATTCTACTCTAGCTACTATCTGCTACTAAACTATTCTTGAACTACTAACTATTAACTCGCTATTAACTATTAACCTTTACAAATGAGAAGATTTGAGCCTTTTATAGATAGCTCTTTACAATGAGTGGCTCAAATTGCTTCACAATCAATGGTCGAGATTACAAGATGAAAACCTTAATTAGGGTTTCTACAGCGACTCCCTTTGGCCAATGAGAAAATTACATTTAGGTTCAATATTGAATGTAAACCAATAGAATATGAGATTAGGTATCTCGAAGTTTGTGCCTACATGGATGAGTTAGGTATATTGCATCTAGACATGTTGATGTAGAACCCTTTGAATGGTTAGTGCTGACAAGGATGACACCTCAATTTGCTTGCACTTGGTAGATTTGATACTCAACATTACAAGCAAGTGTTGATACCTCAAGCAATATCTCTTGGTACTCAACATCTAAAGCTTGCTCAACGTGGTCATGATGATGGGAAGCATTGTCATGGTCAAGTCAATCCTCTATCTTTGCTTGCTTATCTTGCCTTGAGATGATTTTATGATCTTTCCTTGACATTTTGATGTCTTAACCTCATCATGTCGCCATGATGTAATGAAAGCTTTTGAATATCCTGAATTCTTTCTTGCATAGTCACCTTCCTTGGTATCCTTGTGCTTGCTTTGATCTCTGCTTAGCATGACTCGAACTGTTACAAGTGTGGTTGTCATTGCACCAAAAGATCGAACTGCTAATGCCCGATACAACCATTAGACTTATAAAATCCAAAGGTGGCAGTTAAGCCATGTCACAAACCCAAGCGTTGCGCTACACAGCACAAGGAGACCAAGGGCACACACCTTGCAACAATCCCCCCAAGCACAAGCGAAGGATTTGAACCTGTGACCAAGCTCTGATACCACTATTTACAAGTGCGGTTGTCATTGCACCAAAAGATCGACCTGCTAATGCCCAATACAACCATTAGACTTATAGAATCCATAGGTGGCGGTTAATCCATGTCACAAATCCGAGCGTTGCACTGCACAGCACAAGGAGACCAAGGGCGCACACCTTGCAACACGAACTTGGTCTTGATGTTGAACTACTTTCCTGGGAATGTTGTTTGAATGTCAACAATCAGGCCTCCCTTCTGATTCCCTCCTTTGTCACCTACAAAACAAACAATAAGGCATCAAGCATATATAATTTATACTTAATTTTACCTACCTTTCTCCATGTATGCCCTGATCTGTCTGATTTTTATGTCCATTTTTACCCCTTCAAGTCTGATTCTGCTTACTTCATGTCTGATTTAGTGTTTGATTGCTGATATTAAGGTTGAATTCACTGTCCAGAAAGCTTTCCTTGCTGATGCTGATTGTAGATAGGGTTCACTAATGATGAATCTATCTTGCTTTAGTTAAATTTGCTGCATTAAAGTCGCTCCTCTGCACATGAAGGAATAATTTGTTTTGTCTCTCTTCTTTTTTATCAAATGAAATTATCAAAATGCCCCTTTATAGGCACCTAATGAAGGGGTGCATCTCTTCACTTACCTAGCCCGACTTGTTTGCATTTTTTACAAAATTCTCTCCCATCCTCTAGGAAGCCGACTTGAATGTACAATTAGACATTTTCTTCAAAACTTGATCAGCTCGATGCCATCGATGCATCAACCTCCAAAAATCATACCTTTGGCATTAATAATCTCCAAGCTTATCGTTGCTTGGCATGATCACAAGGAAGAATTTCGGACTTTTTCAATGGCAAAGGAAAAATTTCATACTTTTTAGGTGTCAATGGAAGTATTTCGGACTTTTGAAGTAGCAATGGAAGAAAATCGGACTTTTGAAGTGGCAATGGAAGTATTTCGGTCGGACTTCTTAAGTGGCAATGGAAGTCATCTTAAATTGCTATCTCCAGCTCGCTCTCATCAAAATCTTCCTTGATTCAATCTTCAACCCAAACCTTATGTCAATCATTCGTGTCTATGAGCCAAGGAAAGGTTGTATTAGTGACAAGGCACAAGAAACATCCAAGACTCTTGCTACATTCGCTTAAGCTCTTCCCTTTTACTATCATAGCATCATCATCAATTAGCTTTCAAAACAACTCTTTTATGTCTAGATTAGACCTCTAAGAGGTCAAAAAAAAGTATCCTAGGCTAGATTGGTGATTGGAAGGATCAAAGATATCGCTAGCAAAGGAAGTAATTCGTAATTCCTAGAGAGAAAAGGAAAAATTTTGGACTTTTTAAGGGTCAATAGAAGTTTTTTGGACTTTCTAGGAGGCAAATGAAGTTTTTAGGACTTTTGAGAGGGCGAAAAAAGAAACTCAGACTTTTGGGGGGTCAAAGGAAGTTTTCTATACTTAGTCGAATTTTCATCCAAGGGACTTGCCTCTCCAACCTCCTTGCCTTCCATGCTCAAATTGACACCTCATCTCATACTTCTTGCCAGCCAAAGATGATCAAACAAAGTGATCATCATAAATCGGTTCAAGTTGCTCCATTGCAAGGATTGTATCGCTGCAAAAACATCAAATGCTCATCCTTGATCAAAAGGTTTTCTATGTTGATTGGGGCTTCTATGAGGTCAAAGGAAGTGACAGTCAATGCCATGGAAGCGCAAAGGAAGTAACTGTCAATGCCATGGAAGATCAAAGGAAGTGACTATCAATGCCTGGCAAAGGAAGTGATTGTCAATGCCTTGGTTGCTGGTCTAGGCAATCAAAGGAAATTTTCATGCATTAGCCAAATTTAGCATTCCATCCCTAGTTTTGCAAGCAAAAGATGAGTCATTCATTTCCTACTCCTTGACAACAAACTGACTTCACTTCATCCTAAAGAGAGAGACTTAACCTGATTTCCTCCTGGCCACTTGAGAAAGTACACCTCTTCAAGACAAAGGTTAATAGCAAAAGACTCTACTACCATCCTAGAAAGCAAAAAAAAATGGGGATCCCCATTTGCAATGGGGCGATGTGTGAATACGTCACAATAGGTATGAAATTCCTTGCCTTTACTCTTCTTTTTGGATAAAATCAAACTCTGTTAGTTGCCTTACTACTTCAAGTAGTACCATCCTATCGGTGGGATATCGTGGTAGACGATATGAATGATATGAACACCCTTGAATCCTAATGTATGAGAAAGTGGGAAATTGGATAAACCACTAAACTTCTCTACCAACGCCATAGCTCCTTTTGATAATCGTGTGTGTAATCCTCCTTGCAATAATCGAGTAAGATACATTGTGAATACATCATTGACTCTCCTGAAGTGTTGCTTCTCATGTAGTCATAGTTGAGGGTAGCAGTCATAAACCTTGAGTTGTCCCTTCTTAATACCTACCTCTCCCTTGCATATCAATCCTTTATGCCTTATGTGTCTAGCAAATGCATACACCACATAAGAACTCATGTAAAATGTTCTCATTCTTTCCAATTCTCTCAACTAGATGTCTAAGTTGTCACTAATCAACTTAGCCCAATTTATCATTTTTAAGCCTAGAGAGACCTCTTCCACAAAACAAAACATCCATATTTCCAATATTGCTCCTTGTGGACGTCCCATGATCCTATTCAACAAGAACACCATATCACCATATTCTTCTTTGAAGTCAGAATATACAAACTTCTTTGGTATTTTGGATTGTGGTTTCTTTGGTCCATTTATCCCGTCTGAAGTAATAAGGTTCATACATCTTTAGGATACTTTCTCAAAAAGGGCTTCCGATTCTTGTTTAGTCAATTCAACCATCTCATCATAATGAGGGATACCAAATGTCTCTCTGATTGCCTCTTCTGCAAGGTGTGCTAAGACCATTCCATTGGGTGCCACTATTGTCCTTTCTTTGGGGTTATAGTATCTTGCACATTCCACCATCAATTCGTTGCATTGGACTACGGGAGGGAAGCTAGCAGCTTGACAAATTCCATTCTTGATCATGTTAGTTGCTATGTTGGAGGGCATTTGCTCACGTGTGCCAAACATTCTCCTCTTGAACTTGGTCAAATCGAACTGCTCCAGGTTGGTGTCCCCAACTCTCCCATCTTGAACTTATCTGAGATTCCGGCTAGAAGCCTTTGAGCATTGCCTTCATTTGATCCTTTCTTGATCCTTCTCTTGACATGTTCCTGTACGAATCTAAAAGTTAGAAGACTCAAAGAATGTTTCAAAGCTAAATAATAATACAGCTAAGTTCTGGATTTTATTGAGGAATATACATGCTTTCAGATTTAAAAAACCAAAACTTAGAATCATTTATGTTGAGTTCTAAAATTAGTATAATAATGCATTCAATTTATATTTCAAAACCTAAATATTGTGACCCCGGAGGTTTGATTATTACTCAGAAAATCTGAGATATATCTCTCTTTCTTAACTTCTGGAACAATTGATTAAGCTCTACAATTCAATCTCTGAGATGGATGTATCTTTAATCAGCACTCAGAATTTGAAACGATTTAGGCTTTGTTCTTTGACCAGCCTTTTGATTCTTATTTCCCATGAGTTGATGTTTGACAATCTCTCTCCAGCTGTATCCTCTTAAAGTTAAAGGAATTTCATAATACATGATTAGCTCTCTGATTTTCAGTCCTTGAGATGAATTTACTGAGTCTTTTCTTTAATGCAGACTCAGATCAACTTTCTTTGATTGAGGTTGGTGAACTCTTTTCCTTTAGCAAGGTTGACAATACTTCCTGAAGCAATTGTAGATTAGCCTGTTTGCTATGCGAACATAGAAGAACAGAGGTGATTTTAATTTGAATTTGTTTCCATTTAAAAGATTTCTCTTTCCTTACATATATACCTTGAAGTCGAAAGTTGCACCCTTTCATCTAGCATATAAGCCGACTTTGCCAAATAAAACATTTTTATTACTTTCTTTAATCATCAAGGAAATTGCACCCTTTGACCTTAGCCGACTTTGGCAAGTAAATTTAATTTTTTTTAAATTCAAATTCAAATCACCTTACATTTGATCAAACATCTTCCAATTTTTCTCTACGTAACCCAAGGATGCGTCCCCGGGCTAAAATCCCCTGTCCCCGTACCAAGGACATTTTGGGGACTTGGGGACGGCTAGGGGATGTCCCCCCGCCATCCCCAAAATTCAAAAGTTTGTGGTAAACGTCCCGAAAACTTGGGGACAACAATGATTCTCAAAGGGGACGCCCCCCCATCCCCAATATGGTTGGGGGACGTCCCCCCGACCCCTAACTGTCCCAAGGACGGCCAGCCATCCCCCTTTTCCCAGCACATTTTAAAAAAAAGACTCAAATGCTCAAAAAAAAATCAATTTTATTATACGTCTATAAATCTGGATTTTCACTAATATGATGGATAAACATATCTGAATCACTTCCAAAAGCACTTAAAAATAATGAGAAGCAGCCTGGTAATCAGTTTCGCAAACACTTAGAACTCGGCAGTGCGTAAAAAAGTGCTTGCAGGACTACAATATTGGACTTTTCACAATTATGAAAGGTAAACAGGTCTGAATCATAGCCAAAAGCACTCAGAAATATGAATAACAACTTCGTATAGAATTTCACAAACACCCAAAACTTTGTAGTGCATAAAGAAGCGGTTGTAGGTCATAATAGAAATGGAAGACTATCAAAATATCCACCAACCAAAAAGAAACAATGAACTACATGCAAACAAGCGTTGGCATATTGACAATGTATTTTCAATTATGAATGCATATTGAGTATTGACAATGAATTCTAAATTATGAATGCAGATTGATTATTGACAATGAATTTTGAACACAAATGTGGTATGTTATGGTTCTATAATGTACATATACCTGCTTTATCCATGTTTTCATATGAATATAATGCAGTGTTCCACGGGCGTTGGGGACGAGGGGACCAAGGGCCTAAGTTTGGGGACGGAGGGGGGACGGCGGCAGGGGGGTGGCAGGGTGGTGGTGCTGATTTAGTTATAAATATACATATAGTACTTGACAAACTAGTTTTGAAAAGATGTATGACAGTATAACAGTATAAGAATTACATTTCAAATGAAACTATAGTAAATTTGAAATACTAAATCTAAATACCAAGATTTCTTCAATGCTAATTGCTAAATAAAATTTGACAAATGAAATTGTCAAATTGGAGATTTCTATTATATCGAAAATGGAAAATATGAATATCTGATGCCATTGCAAAGTCTATAAAGATGATTACATGATTCATCATTACAATGAGTAGCCAAATACAAATACTAATAGCAATAGCATTACAAAAGAGACTGGAGTCAAAGACAAAATGCCAAAATGTAAATGACAAAACTCAAAATGTAGCTAATGGAGGCCTCTAATCATCTGCGAACGCCTCCTCATTGGAACTGCTGGACTCCTGAAGATCAAGATGCCTCAAGCTCACACCAACCAGCCTTGCATCTGAAGTGGTAGGATCATCCTCATCAATCTTGTTGAGCACAATATACCACTCAGAGGGGGGTGAATCAGTGGCTCCTAAGAAATATTTTCCTTTTAAACCAAGCTTTGAGTAACGGTTAACAACCTAAGCACTAAACAGTCAAACCAATAAGATATGAGAGGATATCAAAAAGGCAAACACACAAATGCACAACTCACAACACCAGATGTACGAGGAAAACCCAATATGGGAAAAATCTTGGTGAGAAATGATGTTGGAGTCTACTGCTCCAAACCAGCCTCACAATAAAACAACAGGTTACAATAATTTAGGGCACCAACCCCTACTGATTTAGGTCACCAACCCAAGGAGCACCAAGCACCAACTCGGTGTAATACAATGAAATACAACTTAATGCAATGATAGCACCTTGTTGCAAATGAGTTTTGCAACACCTGATCAACTGATGTTTGTCGGTTACCAACCTCCTTTGTTTCACTGGTTCTTCCACTACCGGTTATCAGATTGCTCTCTCTGATCACTTACCGGTTACTCTCTGCCTTTCTTCTCTTTCTCTGAACCTCACCCTGCACAGTACCACACTTGGATGCCTTCCTAACCGTTCAATCCCTACCGGTATGCTTGACTGTTAAGACTATAACAGTTCACCGGTTACTCTGTCTCTGCCGGTTAGAACCTCTCACCGGTTCAGCCTACTAACACTTAGACACTTTGATTTTCAGCGAGATATTTCTCAAATTAACTTCTCTCTGCTTGCTCAAACACTCACTCTTCTCACCACTGGCATTCAGCATCATTCACTTCAGTCTTCAGTTCACATTTATATCTAAATGTTCCCACCAAAAGCAACATTCAAACAGTGGCGTGCCAGGGTTTTCCTCCACCAACTCAATCCACATCAAATCTGATTGGATCTACTTTTCTGGAATGATGATCTGCATCACATCAATCGACACCATCATCTCCTTGCCTTCCAATGTGCGATTTCTATTTTTGGATGTCTACAACATGCTTTTCGGCGTTGCTCTGTCAATCACCATTAATGGCTCGGTTGTTTCCTTCAGCCAACGAGTACAAGGATCAGATCGTCCTGCAAGATCAGTTCAATCACCTTGCCACTCTGTCTCCCTCGAGCCGCAACATCCTGCCATTGTCCCATGATTTGCGGGTTCTCCATTAATGCCAACCTACTTGTCAACTACCACGTCGATGAACACTTCACTGACCTCTGCGTGCTCGCCACCTAGTGTCCACCTGTCATCCTTGTCGACATCCACCTATGCTTAGACTGCAAAGTTGGTTTGGCATAATCTTCAAACTGCTATGTCAGTTTGACATCCTTCACCAACCAAGACTCACTACCGGTTCAACTCACCTTACCGGTATAACCTAACTTCACCAATGGACCATCATACCTGCTAACCTCTTCTCTGTCGGTGGATCAAGTCGATTTGCCATCAAACATACTGGTCCAGCCACTAAGTCCATTTACCGGTTGCATTATACTTCTCTTTGTATAACGGTGATCACATCCCTGTTATCCTTTGTTGGCTTACAAGTGGTCCTGCTTACCGGTAGATGTTGCACTTCATGTGTACCGGTAATCATACCTTTTTTGTCTACTTACACACTCCATCCTTCATACCGTTTGACATCACTACTTAACTTCACCCATACCGGTCACCACTACTTACTCACCGATGACCATGCCATACCGGTTGCATCAATGACAACCTAATGCCAACAAATCTGTGAAGGTTCCTCTGGCTCTACATCCCATTGTGCCACTAGACTCTCCTTGTACACAAGTGTCTTGCAGTCCATGAGATGCAAAGCACTGTGTACAGCCACAAGCTTCTCTGCTCTCTTAGAGGTAAGTTTGTTCCTCTTAAGAGAGTGGATGAAGCTATGTGTAGACCAGTTCCTCTCAGCAGCTAAAGAACTAGAAACCTAGGATAGCAGACGGATAGCTAGAGTGGTGATCAATGATTTCGGGCCATGACAATTCCACCACAAAAGTGGGTCCTCCTGTGCCATAGTTTCTATATCCATCTTTGCCGCATCTGAATAACCTCTAAGAGTAGCAAATCTTCCCCACTCAATGCGAATTGTGTCGGCATCTCTGGAATCAAACATCTTCTCTATGCACCTAAAGAAACCTGCCTTCACCTCATCATCCTGAGTCGGTGTCACTCTACTCGGTCTAGCCTTGTACCACTTAGGATTCAAGGCAAAGGCAGCCATATGCAAAGGAGTGTTCAACTTGTCCCATCTGCACTGAATGATAGGCCAGATTTGCTCATTGTAGAATGCTAGAGAGGGGTCCTTCACTCGCACAGCAGCCCTCATCTGGTCAAGCATAGAGTCAATGCACTCATACACCTCTCCAAGGTTAGGTGTATCCCCATCCCCATATCTGATCACCTGGAATAATGGAGAAATGATGGAGACAATGTATTTCGCATCAATCCAAAACACATCACTCTTCACTATCTCCTTCACCGTTCCCCCCTGCTCAGTCTTGGCCTCAGCCCACCTAATCCACTCATTAGTCATAACCATTAGTTGTAATGCCTCTTGCAACTCAATCATTCTCTCCAAGAGAATGAAATAGGATGCGTATCTGGTCTCAACTGGTTTCAAGAACTCCTTCGCGAAGGTCCTGAAGAGTGCATGTGAAGTGTGGTGGTTGCAAATAAACATCTGCACATCTCTCGCATAGGTGACCACTCCTCTAATCCAGTAAATCTTCCCCATGTCCTTGAGTGCATTGTTCATGGCATGCACACAACATGGGGTCCACCAAATATGTCTATAGGCTGCCTCAACGAGTCTCCCTACTGCTCTACACACAAGGGTTGCATCTGTCACTACTTGGACCACATTTTGTGGCCCAACCTCCTCAATAGCCTCCCTGAGGACCTGAAACTAAAAATCAGCATCTTTGTGATGCCCTGTATAATCAATTGCTCTAAGGAAGTATGGGCCCTCTGCACATGTGACCATGATGTTGATGAGTGGACGATGGCCAATGTCCGCCCACCCATCCATAACTATGATGCACCTTGATGCCACCCAACATGCCTTCATCTTTTCCATCAAAATATTGATCTTGGAATAGCACTTATCCAAGATCGAGGTCCTCATTTTCGTCTCACCTAGTGGCACATAAGATGTTCCTTCCTTCGCCACCATAGTCATCATCTCCCTATAATAAGAAGATCGTGTAACATGAAATGGAATGCCATTGGCAAAGAAGAACTTGCCAATGGATTCATCTAACTCATCTCTCAGCTGCACATTAAACATATCAGCAATGGGGTTACTCTATGGTGTCTGCAACCTACGTTTCCTTGCCCTGGCGGCACCAGAAGTGGAAGTGGATGGAGATCCAAACATCATTCCTCCCGTCTGCGAAGCATGAGAAGTATGTGGAGGATTCTGGTTGTGTTGAAGGGCTGCCCTAGCAGACAAAGTAGTAGGCATTGAAATATTTGTGTCATCTAGAACCCCCCAAAGCCTGTTAAACTCAATTTTGTACTTTATAATTTTAGCTTCCTTCAAAAACTTACAATGACTCACGCCTTTTCCTGTCCAAAAAAGAAAGTGTGCATTCACCCTACTGATGCTACCAAACCATTCAGTGTCACAAATGTTGCACTTCCACTTCCTTGTTCCCCCACCTGAATGTGATGTGCCTTGTACTGATATTCTTGAAGCAAACTGTTTGAGAGGAGACTTAGGATCAAAAGGACCCCTAGCATACAGTACCAACAACTCTGAAGGGCAACCTGTACTAGCTGGTGCACTCGCCATGGAACTAGATTGGGCTCCAGGATCAGCCCCATGGTCACCCCCCTCATTTTCAGGTTCAAATTTTGAATCATTCTCACTATGAGAATGGATTTCCATCTCATCCTCACTCATGTCTTGGGAGCTCATTGTGAAATTGACACTACATTTCACAAAATGAAAATAAAATCAGCCTACTTTAACAAATAAATTTATTTTCCTATTCATCTCAAAATCAGATTTGATGTTGAATCTTGAGGGCAAAATGATGAATGAATCGCCCTCATCAAATTTTATTATTTTTATTTTTATTTTTAAATAAAAACAATCATAAATTGTAAATTTTATTTTCAAATTTTATTCCTCATTTTGCCCTCAAGATTCAACATCAAATCTGATTTTGAGATGAATAGGAAAAAACAATAAATTTAAAGCTAAGCAAACAAAGATGAAAGAACCAAAAATGACATTGAAAATGAAAACCAGAAAATAAAACAAAAAAAACAAGAAAAACCCTACCTTGTGCTTGAAAAATCTCTCTAGAATGCAATAGAATCTTCTTCCTCCTCTTCTTCTTGCTTATTCTCACTCCTATCACACTTGCAATCAATTTTCTCACTCCTTCAATCAGTCTTCTACAAGTTTTTCCTCTTCAACTTGCTGGAAAAAAAATCAGTCTTTCAAAATGAGAGTGAAATCAACAAATAAAATGGTTTTGTGTTGTTTTGGGGGAAGGGGTGGGGCCCACGTCAAATTAGGGTTACCCCTCAACCCCCAAAAATGTCACTTCTTTTTTAATTTTAATTTTAACTTATGCATTTGGAGTGGGGCGACGAGAGACGTCTAGGCGTCTCCCCGCCCCTCGAGAAACGCCTTTGCGTCTCCCAAGGAGACGTGAAGACATGGAGAAGTACGGAGACGTTTCCTCGTCTCCAACAGCGTTCCGGTGGCGATGGCGGGACGACGAGAGACGTAGCGTCCCCGTCTTTGACGACATTCCGGTGGCGGTGGCGAGATAGTGAGAGACGTCGCATCCCCATCCCCACGTCCCGGAAATGTCCCCATCTCCGAGACGCAGCCCAAAAGGGGGGGAAACATGTCCCCATGGAACGCTAATATAATGTATATATACATACTTTATCTATTTTTCATATGAATATTTAAAATCTCCCTATATATTTTAAATTTTCTCTATATTTTATATTGTCGTCCCCCCGCCATCCCCAAAATTGGCAAAATAATTTGTCGTCCCGGAAACTCGGGGTAACATAGATTTTGCTTCATCTTCCAGGCGACTTGGATTTAATAGATTTTAATCTCTTCAAATTCGCTTCATTACTTGTCCAACCTACTTCGTTTCATGTTTGATTTCCAATCAGGTAGACTTCAACTTAGGTTTTTGTGAACTTCATTTCCTTGAACTTCGCCTTTTCATTGCTTATGAAACCAAGTTCGATGTATTTGTTTACCTTCTAGGATTGGAAGTTAACCTTTACCTCTTTTGTTTGCCCTTCTCATGAACTTAAGTTAATTCGCACTTTTCATCTTCTTTAGGAAGATCAACTTCCCATCAATTTAAGTTGATGTGAAGCTTTTTTCTCATCATTAAGAGTTGGAACTCGAATAAGCAAATTTCGTTTCCTACCAACCTAAGTTGGTGTGCAAGCGACTTTATGATACTTGTTTACTTCCCGCCAACCTAAGTCAGTCCAAATGAGGTTCTCTATCAGCCTAAGTCGAAATGTTCTTCATCTCAATTAATCCTTCTTAGTGACTTCACTTTCTAGATTTGATCAACTTCTTCATTTGGAGGAACTATTGTTCAATTCGCCAAGAAAATGAAACCCTTTCAAGATTGATCCTTCTTGCCAACCTAGGTTGATTTGCAATCTACTAAGTCTAGCATAATGAATAGCTATTAATTAGAGTGAAATTTAGCATTTTGGAATGCTCCGAGTTTGCTTGAACCATTATACATGCGAAATTCTTCAATCAAGACTTCCTTGAGGCCAAGTTACTGCTGGATCAAAACCCTAAACAACTAAAGCAACTAATCTAAGCAAGAAAGAGAGGATCCCCATTTGCAATGGGGTGATGTGTGAAGAAGTCACAACAGGCTGGCTTGTGGAAATCTATTAGAAGGAATTGCATATTGTTAAAGGCATGTGGATTGAAATGGATGTTCTATGTGATGCTTTTATACAAATCAACGTCCTAAAGCTATTCAAAATTTCGGCAAGAAGGTACTAAGGTTTGAAAATAATTAATTTTATTATATTTTTTGTAAATGGAAATTTTCTTTAGAGTTGCTCTAAATGACCAGCACAATGAAGATGAAGTGAACTCAAAAGGCTGGATAGCAATGCACTTTGTCTATGGCTATATTTAAGTAAAACATTTTGAGGTACTTCCTGAAGCTAATGCTGACACACTTTACACTTTATCGCTATGTTGAAGATCCTCTAGATCCATTTCTAGGAGAGCCTAGAAAGATTACTATGTCAAATGAATTGCATGTATTTTAAGAAGCCCACACTTTGAAAACAAGAAGGAATCCAGAATAGATAAAACTTAAAATGGATGGTTGCTTAATTAGCTTGGGAGTCTGTGATCCTGGAAATCATAAACTTACGAGGGTTATGAGACAACTCGATGGATCTCAATGAAGTAGCTCAATATGGATTGTTGTCCAATGGTTCGACGGATCTGTGATTCGGGAGTTCAGGGAAGTGGTAATCTGAGAACTCGAGAATTCAGCATGGGAGCTACACCTTTACAAAAGTTCAAGGCAACTTGGAGTTCTTCCTAGTGTATGGTCTGTTTTCAAAGAAAAGCTTATGAAGAATGGCATATTCATTTTTTAGTTATGTTTTCAATGAATTAAGCCTTAAGAGGGGGTTTTAAAATAATATTAAATTATCAAAAGATAAGGCTTGCAGTTGTAATAAAGCCACCTTAGTGGCAAGTGTTTTCTTTCTTTTTTTTAGTTTGATTTTAGTGACTCATGCAATATTTATCTGTTTGGGTAGTTTCTCCTCCAATCTCTATATAAGGACATGAAACCCTTTGTAATAATCAATCCAGTAATTTAATAGAATAATAAAATATTGAATTCTATAAATTTTTATAATAGATGATTCAGCAAATTGTGCATGAATTGCTGAAATTTGGAGGCTGCCGGGTTCTACAAGGCAATTGTTTGATCATTGGCATGTAGCAAATAATGCATTGAAAGCTTTTTGTAAAGTTTTTGGATAAAGCCCTGTAGCTATTTTAGCACCAACAAATCATACTCTGATCCAAAATTAGGATGAATTTGGTCTTGACATTGTCTCTGCTTAGCACTACTATGAAATCTGGGCAGATCTGGTTCAAATTCAGTCCAGTCCCAATTTTTTGGACCAGCCAAATGTGTCCTATTTGATCTGGATTTCTCAATTGCTGTAAAAATATTACTGAATTTTGGATTTCTGGATACTTCTGACCTCCAGAACGACCTAATGCAGTTTTACTACATACTTAACAAGCCAGCCTATCCTGACATGAGCAATCTAAATCTCTGTCGTGTTTTAAAGACAAAGGTAACCTGATTTGCTGCATGTCTAAATCCAATCTAACATACTCTGTCTTTAACTAACTTTGACCTTTGAAAATCAAATTAAAATCTGGTAATATGTGCATGAGCTATCTGGAGAAGACAGTAAATTTGAATTGTGTGGTTAGTAATATCCTGGATTCATATGGTAGTGTACTGTGGCATTTTTTTCACAGATATTTACAAAATACCAACTGCAAATAGGCTTTGCATTCAGTAAGGAGAGATCAAAGAACATTCATTTACTAATATTACTCCTTAAAATACATAATCTTTATTCACCTGCTCCACTTTTACCACCTAACAAACTCCTCTGCAAGGCTCCTGAAAGCTCCATAGACAGTTCATCTCCTCCTCTCCGCTGATTAAAAAGGAACATAATTATCAGGCAAGGAAGGTAACTACAGTGTACATCTACTATATATACTTCCAAGAGATGATAAAATATGGAAAAACTGTTAAAAAACTACTTAAGAACCTATACTTGTAGCAGTTAATATTCAACATAACAAATCACTTATGACAACTGGCAGTAATTAAAACACCAAAAAGCAGACCTGGGAGATTGGCTGGAAAATAGAAAACTCTAAAAAACTTCTGCAATTGCTGATTTCAACCTTGAATATCTCTGTATTAATTCTGAACATTTTCTGATACAAAACAAAAAAAAATAAAGGGGCAATTGATTTTATAGATTTTACTACCCCAAAAATATATCTAAACATGCATGCTGGGCACTGTTAAAACTGCAGATTGTGTTACAAGTGCGGTTTCTATTGCACCAAAAGATTAACCTATTAATGCCCGATACAACCACTAGACTTATAGAATCCACAAGAGGCGGTTAAGCCATGTCACAAACCCGAGCATTGCACTGCACAGCACAAGGAGACCAAGGGCGCACACCTTGCAACAATCCCCCCCCAGCGCAAGCGAGGGGTTTGAACCTGTGACCAAGCTCTGATACCACTTATTACAAGTGCGGTTGCCGTTGCACCAAAAGATCGACCTGTTAATGCCCGATACAACCACTAGACTTATAGAATTCACACGAGGCGGTTAAGCCATGTCACAAACCCGAGCGTTGCGTTGCACAGCACAAGGAGACCAAGGGCGCACACCTTGCAACAGATTGTACCTTTAATAATAGCATCTACTACAAAAAAAATGACTTCAAAAATTAGCAACCAGCCCTATAAAAAGACTCCTGATAATAGACTTCTAAGCCAGCAACCAATTTATAAATAACAAACTAAAATCAACAATCCAAAACTAATTAAAATCTTTTATTTTAGATTCCTATAAATAACTAAAAAATGGCACTCCAAATTTAATAGTAAACTCTTTTAAATAAAAACTTCGACTGCTGCAGAAAATCTGGAACTGGCTCTTCTATTTTTGGTTGACTATAAACTGTACGATCAGCAGCGTCTGACATGAGATTTTTTCTTAAAAAACGATATTCATCCATTAAATATTCAACATTCAGGACAATGATAACCTAGATGAGCTTATAAGCTTTAAAAATTAAAAAACAATAATACCATTTGCAGCCACCTATTTCTTCCAGATAACAATATATAAGAATGCTTGTTGACTATGTTGGTTATCTACCTGACATTACCTGTTTGAAAGTTCATCAGCCACACATTTATGACACTTTAGACTAATGTTTAAATGTCATAATCCAACACCAAACCATAACTAGAAAATATTATTCTCATCATTCACCACACCACCTCTCACCCTCATGATGGAAATATACTACATTTCACAAGCAAACAACAATTTTTAAAATCTACTAATAATAAAATTAAAAAAATATCATAAAAATTGCACAATGATGCATTGCTATCCACCAAGATGCCAAGGAAACTACTTGCTCATTATCTACCCCAATGACATGGATTAATCATTAAATCTTCTATATGTTCACCTATTTATAAATGCATAGAAGAACCACAACCATATCTAGAACTATATGTACTCCATCAAGCTGCCATTACCCTATAGCATAATGTTTTGAGAAACACCACAATTTAATTAGAAAACCTTCCATGTTGAGGAACTTTTCCATCACACTCCCTATCTGAGTCCAACTTACATAAACATGGTCCATGGATGATAGAGACGGGAAACTGTCCATAGTTTTGTAACTCTTTATGTCTTTGTTAACAATGATCTTCAGGCATTATTTTCCTTCTTTTGTTTAATTTACCTAACTAAAACACTATATTTTTGAAAAGATTGTTTGTTGTATCTACTTCTCAGCATCTCTTATGCACGGCAATTCCTGAAATATCTCAAAACAGTGGCATATCTCCTGCATTTGAAAAAATTCCATATAGTATAAAATCCCCTTACACCCTCCAAACCACTAAATTTAGGCAAACGATCCTCAGTCCAGGCTCCATATAACATTGTGTACCTCATCAAGTTGCTTGAGATCCTTTTGTAAATTGTCTCAAATAGCCACCATAATCCATTGCAGTTTTCAATGGCATTGGACCCAAAATTATTTTTGGGAGAGTAATTGCCTTTCATTTTTCGACATTTCCCAAGGTTACAGTAGTCAGCCACTTTGAACATGCCAACATACCTTATGCATGAGTGTGTTTGTGAATGAACACACATCAAAGGCACAAGAACTTCAATTTTGTCTCTTAAATCTCCCTACGCAAATCAAGGGACTCTCACCACATACAACCTTTAGTTTTGTAATCATTACTTTCTCCACCATGCATGTAGTTGTAATGTCCCTGTTATCACAAAAGCTTGCACCCTTGCTAAGCTATCGACTTAGCAACCTTGTGAAACATGGAAACAACCCCGAAGTGCAGGACCTTGCGCATGGGAGTTGAATCTCCGAAGAAGGCCGGCTTCCTTCCTCAAATAGGTGCAGGTGTTGAACCAACTCAACACTTCAAAACTTACTACTAAACCTATCCTAACAACTTGCAGAGGAAAGGGAAGAGAGAATTGCTTAAAATGAAAGGAGGTGATGCACCAAGAAGAGATGGTTTCTCTCCTCACCCGAAATGACACAAGGAATCAATTGAAATACCCAAGAGACGCATAAACTTCAGTTGTATGAGTGACCCAAACGCATGTATGGAGGTTAGAATTTGCTAAGTGTAAAGAGGGGAGAAGGATTCCCACAAGTCACACTCAGAAAAACAAGTTAACACAGCATATATGGAGAGAAGAAAACCACAAACATACACTTATAATGGAGGTAAGAACACATACACAGCATGCATAAGTTGAAGTAAGGCAAGAATGGTAGTTTCAATTCATTCAAAGGCCAAAGGCCAAACTTACAGTTGCAGAAATGCAAAAAATAATTACAAGTCTTCAAGAGAAGAGAAGAGCATAAGAAAGCTCAAGGCAGCAGGGAGAGAACCCTTAACAATGAGGCTTAAAAGCCATTATATAGAAAATGGTCACAAGGGTGATCATGACCCCTGCATGTCAGTCTGGAAGTGCGGGGAAGTGCATGCACTTGACTTGTACATGCAAGCAACCTAGCCATACCCACAAAGGGCAATCCTGAGAAGGTGGATTGACTAACCTTCCAAAGTCAGACATGACATAAGTCACCTAGCATGGCCCCCGTACCTCCTTGATGGAAACCCTGCCAAAACATTTAATGCACCCTTGTGGCTCCACAAAAAAAGTGCATAAGTCACCAAAATTGTCGGAGCATTTAAAGCCTTGAGTGTCGATCACGCCATCCGGAAGTGTCGCCGGTCGGAAGGAAGCCCGGAGACTTCGGAAGTTCGGACTCCCAAAGTGAGGAAGACAAGGGAAGGAGCAAGGAACTTCGGAACCTCAGGGTTTCGGAGTTCCGAAGGAACTAGGGAGAGAAGGCAAAAGGGAAAGGAACTTCGGAACCTCAAGGTTCTGGAGTTCTGGGGAACTGCTCAAAGGAACTTCGAAACCTCGGGGTTCCGGAGTTCAAGGATAGAGAGGGAAAGGGTTAAAGAGAGAAGGGGAACTTCGGGGACCGGAGTCACCGTAGTTGGACAAGGAACTTCGGAACCTGGGGGTTCCGGAGTTTCGGATGCAGAAGGACAAGGAACTTCGAAACTAGGGGTTCCGGAGTTCCGGGGTAGAAGGACAAGGAACTTCGGAACCTGGGGGTTCCGGAGTTCCAGGGTTGAGGACTAGGAACTTCGCAACCTGGGGGTTCCGAAGTTCCGGGGAAGAGAAAGAGAGGGCCAAGGAACTTCTGACAAGGCAACACTTCAACCATGATTTCACTGCTTTTCTCCTTGATCAACTGGGCAGCGCTGGTCCATGGAACATATCTCTGATCGGTTCTCACTGATGGACCAAGGGTGTCATAAAATGACAACAGTCCCCATTTTTTGAACAGAGTTGCAGCAGAGAACCCAAAACCTATCTCTATGCCCCAAAAAACTGGGAGGAAGATTTGTATGGGAATAAGCTTATAATAATTTATTAAGTTGTCCAAAAATGCCTAAGTTGGAAGGTTAAAAAGGGACACAATTTATTGTTATTACTTTGGGCCAAAAAGCAAATAAAAAGCACAAAAGGAAAATACTGCATATAAAGCATTCATTCTATCATTTGCCAAATTTTAGAAACCCTTTTGCAGAGCTCAGGTTCAACATTCTTCTTGGAGGACGAAAATGTAATGTCCCCTTCTCATTAGTCCGTAGATATTCACGGGATTGGCCTATCACTTGACCCTCATAGGCCAAGAGGATTGATTAGAGGGTCGATCTGCAGTGATTGACAACTTCACATTTTATGTTTACTTGATTTGATGGCGAAATAAGGAGATTACACGTATTGTGAGACGTGTGCACTTTAATTATAATATAATAATATTTTTAAAAGTGCAATTAAATTAATGTGTAATAAAATAATAATAAAGTGTACCAACAAGATAAGAAGAGAATCTTCTAGAAGGAATCACATGATTGGATATGAAAAGAATAAATAGAGGAAGGTGGTTCATTGTTGAGCATCAATTGTTGTGAATATCTCTTCTTGTGTAGACTTGTGGAACCGAAGGGTTTTCTGCAAACAATCATTTGGAAACGAAAACTCCCGGTGGTTAACATAACTGAGGAGGTGAGAGATCTTCCGAGGGGTTGCTATTGAGAAAAGGAGACAAATCAGTCTTCCAAGGTGTGCCTATTGAGTTTGTTATATGCCATGGTGAATGAGTTCATTGAATTTTCAGATTGGCAGATTGAGTGTCCATTGCATATCAATTTTTTATTAGAAAGGGTAGCCGATCCTATTGGAGGAGCATTGAGGGTGTATTGTGAGTTTGCTGATCATATCTCAGGTCTGAAACAAAATCGAGCTCCTAACCCCAAACCCACGATTTTATTCATTCTTCAGCATTAAAGCATCAAAACCCATAATAGAGGCCAGCGATATTTTTGGGGGTTAAAGGCGATTCTTCTTGAGACATTTTGAGGGAGATATTGTGGGTACCAATCAGCTTCCATCCTTCGATTTTGCTCATAGTTCTTCTATTCGGCATCAAAACTCATCAATAAGGACAGCACTGTACTTGTGGAGGAAGGGCGATCATTTTTGAGGAAGAATGGGAGACTTGCAGCTGTCAGTCATTATTGTATCAGACCTCCATTAGCAGCAGCAGGGACGATTTGTCAAGGAAGGTGAATTCACTCATTGGAGCCTCCCCAGTCCATGATATTACTTGCATCTTCAAGGTGCCAAATTCCAGGTTCATTTGCCTATAATAATTTATTGTAATATCAGTCTGAATGTATGAGTTAGTAGCTGTCATTTGTCTTCAAAAGTCTGAAAATGGTCAATGAATAACAGTCAATGTGTTTGATTATATCACTGTCATTGTAATGTCTCACTTGATCATCATATGAATAAAGAAGGAAGGAGTATTGATTGCATCTTCATTCATGAATTTTCTGAGGGTGTATGACAACTATTCGTTAAAATGTCAGCTTGCTGTTAGCACATGATTTTTGGGCCTAGTTTATACAATACAACATTAGATAGTTGTATATGCATCCCTAGTAAACTATCAATCAAGAAGAGTCAGTAGAAGTTGCTAATTCATGAGATATACATGTGTGATGACCTTCATATCAGACTAAAAACTCTGTCAGCATAACACGCAAATCTCATAACAGCATAACATGCAGGTTATACAAACTGAGTCTTAGATCTGCAAGTTATCAGCTATTTGTCTGAAAATATTCCTTGCCTATACAGTCTTTTAAGAGCAGGGGATATTTCAGAAAACCCTCTCAATTAATTCGGGATCAGGAAACAAAACCCTTTTGGTTCTCAGAGTTGGTTTCACCTAGAAGTCAAATTTGTGCTTCAACAAAATTTACAAGTTTACAAACATCGCGGATCAGAAAATCCAAAAAAAAATATTATCATTCTAATAACAAATTTGTGGGTTTACAAGTATCACAAATCCAAAAGTCAAAAAAATATTTATTATTATTATTCACATATCACCATCGTGTGTGAAGGATTTATTGATTCACTTGTAATATCTAGCCGTTTCACTCAAGCCATTGCAGGCCTTATAAGATTCAGCAGAAGCAAAAAATAATAAATTATAAATTCATCCATTTGTGCAATCGTGCCCTTCTTGTAATAAATCAAGAACTTATTGACTTTACTTTCTTGGCTTTACTTTTTCGACTGGTACCCAGCCGTACAAATGCTTTGAAAGTGGGTCGTACATTTGTAATAGCGAGGAGGAGACTGCAGGTCTAAAATTTAGGAATTATTATTTGTGAACCTTGCCACTAGAACTTGGTATATTTGAAGAACTTTTGTTTGTGTTTTTGTGGAATCATCCACTACCTTCAGCTCGTGGGTCCCATATCAATCATTTTTTTACTAGCTTGCCGGTTCGGGATCGGGCACCAATTCGGGTTCGAAGAACCGGTACGCCGGTACGGCAAAATTTTGAAAAGGGGTTTGGGTTCGTTAGTACAAAAACATGTAAATTTTATATATATATATATATATTAATATTTGTGCAGCCTGTAAGCATGAATTAAGATTAGCATGTCACATAGCATCATATAAACAACATAACAAACATAAACTTGTAATCATAGCATCGTGATCATACCATAATAGCATCATATACATCAAGTTTAATATCAAAATGACAAAATATTCAAGTATCATTGTTTCAACTTTCAACAATATAAAGTTTAATCATCAAATGGATCAGCTAATTGATCATCCTCCTCCTCCTCATCCTCCTCATCATTGACATTGACATTAGATGAGCCAACGCCACTTGCACTTGCACTATAAGTTTGCTTGCCCTCCAAGTCATCAAGTGTCAATGCAAGAAGCTAAGAAGCGGGAGCATCCAAATCAGCATGCTCTGGCTCTGTATCCCACATCTGCGTTTCCCCTTGTGTGTAGTCACATTGTTTGTGTGAAAGAAGACGTAAGTTGGAATGCACATTACTAAATTCTCTGCTCTTTTTGATAGCAACCTATTGCACTTTACTGAGTGGATGAAAGAGTATGTGCTCCAATTTCTTTTTGAAGTAGATGAACTAGCAACCTATGAAGACAAAGTAAACAATTAAAGTTATACATTAATAAAATTAAAATTAAAAATTACTAGCAACCTATGAAGACAAAGTAAACTATAAATAAAACTGTGATAATGTTAATTAATTAAACCTACTTGTGATAAAAAAATTTATAGCGAGGGGTTGTAGGTGTTGGAAGCATGCACCATGGAAGTACCACCAGCTATGAGCATCCTTCTTGGATCTATGACAAAGTGCCTCAACACTTAGACCATTCCCATTTGCGAAATCTATGAACTCATTTGTAACAATATCTCGCAAATCATCATCAGGATATAGTCTAAGAAATGCTGCCTTGTACCCATCAGATACTTCTAGATCTCTCCATGGTGGAATCCTTCCCAGTTTATCAAGAAACTGATTGCTATAGTACTTTGGTGTCAATGCATAGGCAAGAAGATGCAAAGGAGTGGTCATCTTATTCCACCTTTCTACAATAATTGCTTTCACTTCTTTGAAGAATTGCTCCTCGGGGTCATTCTCTTTTGCATTTATAGTGAACTTTATTTTTTCAAGCATTGAGTCAATGCCATCATAAATCTCACCAATGCAAGGCCTGTCCATGTCGGTATAGCGAATCATACTCATAATGGGCTCAGTGATACTTAGGAGATATGTAACAAGATCCCACCATTTCTCATTCAATATTCTCTCCCTAATTTTTTATGCTCTCTCACTGCTACTATGCTTCCATACAGTCCAATTGTTGTTGATCACCATATTGCATAGTGCCACTCTAACTTTCACAAGTCGTCTTAAGACGATTGTGTTTGATGCAAAACGGGTCTCAGCAACATATAACACAAATTAATGCCAAAATTAAAAAATAAAGCCAAACTTTAAAGGAGAATACACAATATAGCTTACACAATGATATTATGAACATTGAAATTAAAAAAATCAGAAAATGTAAAATTAAATTACTATTTCACTTACCTTCAATAGCTCCAAATTCGAAAAGGATCTAAAAATCCCTTGAGACGTGGTGGTTTGTGATGAACATCTGGATGTCTTCAGCCTCTGCATACACATCTTTAATCCATTTTATTTTAGTCCCAATCCTTTGTAGCATAAGATTGAGTGAATGGACCGCACAAGGTGTCCAAAAGATGTGATCATAACGTTCCTCAACCAACAAACCAGCAGCTCTACAATTTCTTGCATTGTCCGTTATGACTTGGACAACATTGCGGAGTCCCACTGACTCAATGGCGGAGATGAGAATTTCTGCAATAAATTGGCCATCTTTTACTTGGCCCTCACAATCCACAGCTTAGGGGACACCGCTATGACATTGATCAAGGGACGATTTTTAGCATCTTTCCACCCATCGGAAACAATTGTTACACCTGTTCTACCCATGAATCCCTTATGGGTTTCAATGCATCTTCAACCCTCTTCACCTCTTTGTCCAATAATGTTCCATGTACCTTCTCATAACCTAGGCCCTTATACCCTCTTGGAGCTTCATTAACACTTTTTATCATTTGCTTCCAATATGGGGAGCGAACTACATTGAAAGACAACCCATTTGCACAAATGCACCTTTCTATATCTTGGTCAGCAATGTCTCTACTCTCATTTTGAAATGCGGTTTCTAAAGGCCCCTTTGTTCTTTTGCGTGTCAAGGGTGGTTCATTTTCAGGTTCATTTGTGGAAAAGAAAGGGTGGTCTTGTACTATAACATCGGGATGAGATGGGGCTTGCATTCCCCTTGTTTTCTTTGCAGAGGTTTGAGTCAATCTACGGGCTTCGCTCATTTGTTTGTATTCAATATCTTGGTGATCATTCTTTGTGTCATTACTTTTCCTAATATGGTATCTGTTGATGTTTGTAGCTAGGTCAGATTCCTTCTAAGAAGACCGACCTAGCAAATAAATGCCTAATTGGCCTTTCGGCCTTAGTCATTTAAATGAGCTAAGATGAAATATAAAATACAAAGTTTGTAAGGGCCAACTCATTAAGTCTGCCACCCTATGAAAAGTCACATTGCTTTGAGGGTCAACCCTTTGTGAAAGGGTGCCTCTCCCTCATATATATATGGAGTGCAATTTCATTCTTTGTATTATCCATCAGGGAATTAAAGGAACAAATCAAATATTAGCAAGGCAGATCGAATAAATATGTGAAGGAGCAGATCGCATAATACTTGAAGAGCAGATCAAACTCATATCATTGTGAGCAAATTGAACATGTATTGAAGAGCAATTATATTGCAGAGCTATTTGAGGAGAAGACCGAATCATTTGCCTTCTACATTCGGCTTCTTACAGCCGTCTGAGATCTTGCTTATTTTTTAACAGATTGATATTATAATTGGCTTCATCATTGGGCCACATTGTAACTGAGTTAATCCAATATATAAGAGACATTATTGCTGGGTTTTTTCTCCCTCAAGTAGGAGGGTTTTCCCAGGGTATCTTGGTGTGTTCCTTGTTCATTGTGTTGATTTTCCTAGTTGCTATTAATCTGACCAACATGGTATCAGAGCCAGGTTGATTGTGACAAAGGAGATTATTTCAGATTATGGTCAGAGAGTCAAATTGTTGCAGTCGTAATTGGCCATCGAGCCTCCTTTCCCTGGGTCGTGGCTCTAACAGTATCTTTTGGCGTGAAGGCAAGCATTTGATGTCGAGACTTGGCTGAGTGCAGCTCTTACTAACCAGTCCACCTATTTGGACGACTTTCAGGAGGCCAATGGAGGTCATCAATTCACGTAATGTGTCGCGGCTTCTCAATAATTCTCTGGCGTTGGTCAAGAATATTTCTGTTGTGGGAAAACACCACTACCGACATTTGTTGTCAAATGAAGGTCGTGCAAATCGTGGAGAATTCCCGTCTTGGATGCCCGCTGCGGATAAAAGAAGACTTCTACAAGATGATAATATCGTGTTAGCTGACAGCGTGGTGACTATGTCGCAGGATGGCAGTGGTAATTATACAACTATTAATGATGCCATCAGCCTCGCTCCAAACAATAGCATGGAGAGATATGTGATCTATGTGACAGAAGGGGTGTATGCGGAGTATTTCAAGACAAATATTTAAAGCTCAATATAAATAGCAACATCTTTATTGGCCTTATGTCTATCACATCAATTGCTGACCATGAAGATAAGGGCAGAAGGATTTGGAAATATTTTATAAATATAGAGGCTTTCATTAATATTTTGTTTGGTCCAGTATCAGGCAGGAAGAATTTGGCGGCTTTATTATTATTGCAAAATTATGAGGAAGGCCAATACAATAATAAAGTTTCGAGATGTGTAATTATTGAGGGCAACTGGCTGTTACAAGATCTAGGCTTTATTATAAGCTATAGCAGTGAAATAATTGATGGTGTAGCAGGAGAACATCAAGTGATGTCGCCCTTGTATTTGGAATCGTTACTTAATTCTAGATCACAGGCCAAGTCTTCCAGCGATTCGCCACAGTCTGATTGTTCTGATCATAATTCAGATTTGGAGAAGAGACAATTGCTTGGATTGCAGAGCATATTCAGATATTCATAATTTGGTCAAAGGTCATCAAATGAGGCATGCTTAAATATAGTAAAGGTTGAGTTATCCCTCAAGCAAATGCTTTATTATTCTTCAGTCTGGGATCCTTTCTCTGTTAGTTATGAGATAGCTAGAGATGATGCTCCTGAAATTGAAGTGTCGAGGCAGCTTGGTGCCCGAGCCATAACATTGCAAGGGATTGAACCCCATTGCTATTGTTATAGAGCTTAGGAACCGTCAGGCAAATGATGGAAATGACTCTGATTATGATAGTGATGTGATTGTCGGCCAGAGCTGAAAGCTCGGCCTGATCGCTCCTATAGTGTCCCTCCCATAGTGGAAGTGGACTAAAGTTCTGAGATTCATCAAATAAGAGATAAGTATTTCATGCTTAATTAATGCATATGAATTTTTTATAGTTATTAATTCATGTTATAACTTTGATAGTGAATCATATATGCTTCATTAGATGAACTAATATTAATCTCTTTGAAATGCTTTCAGGACAGACCAAGAAGCATAAGAGATTGCATTCAAGGAAGGAAGAACTTGATAAGTGTTGCCGTGAGACTGAAACGTTTCTTCGAAGAGGAGGAATTAACATTCAAAGGGAATCTAACAAACCAAGAGAGGCAACATTGGATGAGCAGGTCAGGAGGTTGATGCAAGAACTTGGAGCTTCGGAGGGAGCCACATCATCATGAAGATCTGTTTGGGGTTTGCATTGATTTCTTGGTGTAGGAGGAAGCAGTCTTCAGTGGCACTGAGCACCACAGAGGCAGAATACATTGCAGCATGTATGGCAACTTGCGAAGCAGTGTGACTTCGGAAGCTCCTTGCAAGATTGTTGTTCGAGCCTACAGTTATTCATTGTGATAACCAAAGTTGTGTGAAGCTATCTGTCAATCCAATGATCCATGACAGAACAAAACATGTTGAGATCCAATATCATTTCATCAGAGATATGGTACAAAGAAAAGTTGTCGAGTTAAGATATATTTGTACTGATGAGCAGACGGCTGACATTCTCACCAAGCCACTTGCCAAAGTAAAGCTTGTGCATTTTTGAGACAAGCTTGGAGTTGTGGAGAATGAAGCACTTGCTGAGAGGGAGTCTCAGCATCAGTGATTCTTGAAATGTACTATAATGCATTATTCTCTGTGAGAGAAGTTTGAGGTGCAAGCCCTTGTTAATGCATTCTTCTCTGTGAGAGAAGTTTGAGGTGCAAGCCCTTGTTAATTCATTCTTCTCTAGGAGAGAAGTTTGAGGTGCAAGCCCTTGTTAATGCATTCTTCTCTGTGAGAGAAGTTTCAAGTGCAAGTCCTTGTTAATGCATTCTTCTCTGTGAGAGAAGTTTGAGGTGCAAGCCCTTGTTAATGCATCCTTCTCTAAGAGAGAAGTTTGAGGTGAAAGCCCTTGTTCCACCCTCTAGGAGTAGCCATGGTGGATCCACCCTTTGGGAGTATCCATGGTGGATGTCATGTGAGAGACTCCATGACTTAGCACTTGTGTTTATTCACCCTCTGGGAGTAGCCATGGTGAATGTTGCGATGAGATGATGACATCACGTTGAGTGACTCCGTGATGGGCACTTGAGTTATTTTGCATTTCCATTCATGGGAGTAGCCATGATGGACCCACCCTCTGGGAGTAGCCATGGTGGACGTCACGATGTGACTCAAATATCAAGAACGACTCCTCCCTAGCTAAGAGGGAGTGTTGATGTTTGTAGCTAGGTCAAATTACTTCTAAGACCGACCTAGCAAATAAATGCCTAATTGGCCTTTCGGCCTTAGTCATTTAAATGAGCTAAGATGAAATATAAAATACAAAGTTTGTAAGGGCCGACTCATTAAGTCTGCCACCCTATGAAAAGTCGCATTCCTCTCCCTCATATATATATGGAGTGCAATTTCATTCTTTGTATTATCCATCGGGGAATTAAAGGAACAGATCAAATATTAGCTAGGCAGATCAAATGCATATGTGAAGGAGCAGATCGCATAATACTTGAAGAGCATATCAAACTCATATCATTGTGAGCAGATTGAACATGTATTGAAGAGCAATTATATTGCAGAGCTATTTGAGGAGAAGACCGAATCATTTGCCTTCTACATTCGGCTTCTTACAGCCGTCTGAGATCTTGCTTATTTTTTAGCAGATTGATATTATAATTGGCTTCATCATTGGGCCACATTGTAACTGAGTTAATCCAATATATAAGAGACATTATTGTTGGGTTTTTTCTCCCTCGGGTAGGAGGGTTTTCCCAAGGTATCTTGGTGTGTTCCTTGTTCATTGTGTTGATTTTCCTAATTGCTATTAATCTGACCATAAAAACAACAGTATCAGAGCTCGGGTTATAAAGGAACCTCGAGATCAATATATGCAAGGCCGTGTTTGTGACGGAGAAAAGAATTTACCAAAAGGGTTCCATAAGGGATCAGCCAAGGAAAATTCATAAAATTTTACTTGAACATTTTTTTGGCAGATTTTTTTAAGAAATTCTTGAGATTTTTTTTGGAAAATTCGCATTCTTTTTTCAGTTGAAAATAGTGGGTTTTGCAGCTCAAAATTGTTGTCCATATTTTTGCATTCATAAAATTGGACAATCCCTTTAAAAAATTTGTTCAAAAATGAAGATTTTACTCTAAGGCACGTTTTTCGAGGTGAAATTTTTACTCCTTTTTGAACTAGACTAATCTTCGGTTCATCCTTCATCCACGATTCAAATTTCATTGCATTCCGAGTTCGTTTGCTTGGTCTTTTCTTCAAAATCGAGTGTTTTCCTCTAGACTGCGAGTGGGAAATTTTCCTTCTTTTGCAAGTAAAGAGATCCTTTTATGTTTTTAAGTTGTAGAGGTTTTTTCAAGCAATTACAAGTGAAAGTTTAAAAGTTGCAACTTGTAATTTATTTTTTCTTTTCCATTTTCCCTTTTGGGTCTTTTAAGTTGTTTTGTAGGAACTTTTTGGTCAAATTACAAGTAAATTTAAAAATACACATTAATGAAAATTTAAGTTCTTGAAAAAGTTCCTACTTTCTTTATTGTGAACTTGTAATAGGGATTCTAAAACCCGATTTCGAGTGTTTTAAGTGCTTTTGGAGTTTTATGTGTTATTGTTTTTCTAAAACCCAATTTTACAAGGATGAAGGAAAAGTAAGTTTTATTTAAAATTAAAAACCCGATTGCATCTTTTTTTCTTCCAAGTTCTTATGTCATTGCTTGCTATTGAATCTCTAAAACCCGACCACATTTATTCACTCATTATGGCACGGGGGTTAGAATTGGGCACCCCATGTGAGGAAGTTAGAAAGGTTATGCAGGCAATTGTGCCGGAGGATTACCTACAGAACATGGATTCGCTGCTTGAGTGGGCGGTGTCGGGGCGGGGTTTCGATGTAACAGAAGATATTCCAGTTGAGCAGGTTGAACTCAAAAACAGATGTAGGAACATCCTTTTCCTCAAGAGAAGAGAAGAAGTGAAGGCTCGGTTCCGGGAGATAGCGACACACGGATGGGAGGCATTGAAGTTGTGTGTCCAAATCTTGGAGTTGGAAGAGATCGTCCGACAAGCATGAGGGGAAGCAAAGGATGTTGAGTTGTATGGACGGAGGTTGAGGCCGCGAACTAGGCGTATGTCTGAGGCTATGGCGGCGAGAAATGCAAGTCCAGCAATGATTCCGAGTAATGGTGGAGTGGCAACGGATGCTACGGTTGGAGATTCACATGCAGTGGTGGTGAAGGAGGAGGAGGAAGCTCGCCAATGATCAGGACGAGGCTTGGGTACCCCTGTTTTTTGTTCGACATATGCATAGTTTAGTTATTAGTTTATAACTCTTATACTTTTAGTTTGTTATTTTTTGAATTGCCAACGAATTTTGATAATGGCAATGATGTAACAAGCTTTTTTTGTGCTCGATAACTCTTACTCGGGCGTGGGAAGTGTTGTGACGTATTCACACATCACCCCATTGCAAATGGGGACCCCTGCTTTTTGCTTTCTAGGGTTTGTTTTCTAGGTCTTTTAGGGTTTTGTCCGTTAGCCTTTGCAGGATGAGTGTTGTCGAGGGGATCGTTGGATTACAGGCTTTGCTTGAGCCAGGGTGAGTCCACAGGGCCCCAGAATTAGGGTTTCTTTGAGAGTCTTTCTTAGGGCCTAGTTTTGCTCTCGTTGCTAATTGTGTCTTGCTTTGTGAGTGGATATCATTCCTGAAGGTCCAAGCTAGGTCGAGTTGGTGAGTGATGAAGTCTGAAATGTCATCCTGATCTTCAAATGCCCTGAAATTTGGCTAAGTCTGGAATGTCCTAATCTTGATATTTGGCTAAGTCTGGAATGTCCTGATCCTGAAATTTGACTAAGTCTGGAAAACTGAAGAATCCTCCAAAAACTAGATTTTGCAGTATAACTCCTGGAGGTCCGAAACCACTCTCAAACATCCTGAAAGTATATATGGAATATAACTTAAAGTATAAGAAAGAAGAAAGATATAAGGAAATGTCACTTATACTTCCATAAAATGATCCTGACAGAGAGTCCAAAATGTCAAATTTCGCTCCTGACCCTTCCAAAGGGTCCAAAGCGAATTTCGCTCCTGACCCTTCCAAAGGGTCCAGAGCGAAATTCTCCATAAGACATTCTACTTTGACCAAAACCTAGAACTAACGCATTCCCAGGCTTGAATGAAGGCAAAAGCACTTGTTTGAATGAAGAAATGCAAAAAATTGAAGTCGGGATCATGGCCTAATGTGAATTTTGCTCCTAACCCTTCCAAAGGGTCCAGAGCGAAATTCTTATTTCCTCTATTTTTCTCCTTAGCATGACCAAGTTTGTAGACTTTTGAGGCATAATTGAGAAGGTTTGATGCAAATTTGCCTTGGAGAGAAGATTTTAGACCTTGGGATGATGGATTCTAGCCTGGGAGAGGAATTTCGCTCCTGACCCTTCCAAAGGGTCCAGAGCGAAAATCCTTATAACTCTCATTTTCCTTCCTTGTTTTGGATGGGCGTTGGTTTATTAGGCTTTGTGTGTGAGTCTTGATGTGTTCTTGCCTTGAGAAGTGTTTTGAAAAGTGAGGATCTTGTCCAAAAATAGGAATTTCGCTCCTGACCCTTCCAAAGGGTTCAGAGCGAAATTCTTCATAAGCCTCATTTGCTCCCTTGTTTTGGATACCAACCTTGTTCCATGGGCGAATTTGTGAAGGAAATAACATGTCTCTGCCTTTTGAGGTGATGGAATGTAGAAATGTGAAGGACTTTGGCCAAGATTAGGAATTTCGCTCCTGACCCTTCCAAAGGGTCCAGAGCGAAATTCACAATAATCCTCATTTGCTAACTTGAATGGGCTTAAAACCTGGTTCCTCAAGTGGAAAACAATCTATATTTGCCTCCGGGATAAGATTGAAGTTTGAAAAATGAGCAATTAAAGCCTAAATCAAGATTTTCGCTCCTGACCCTTCTAAAGGGTCCAGAGCGAAAATCAACCTAAGACTCAATTCTGGCCTTATTTGACCAAATTTTGATTTGCAAGGCATTTTGAAGGGAAGAGTAGACATGTTTGGATGTTGGAAATGTTTGAAAGCTTTGAAAAAATGAAGGATTCTAGCCAAGAAGGTGAATTTCGCTCCTGACCCTTCCAAAGGGTCCAGAGCGAAATTCCTTGCAAGCCTATTCTTTTGACCTTGTTTTGGCTTAAGACCTTATCCCTTGGGTGAAGGATGATGTTTAGTTACCTCTTGAGGTGATTTTGAGTTGGAAAAAGGAAGAATCAAGCCCAAATCATGATTTTCACTCCTAACCCTTCCAAAGGGTCCAGAGCGAAAATCCTCCTAGACCTCATTTCCTTCCCTATTTGACCAAATTGTGATGTCCAAAGCATGTTGAAAGGGGAAATGGACATGATCTTGCCTTTTAGAGTGTTTGGAAGTTGTGAAAATGAAGGATTTTAGCCAAGAAAGGAAATTTCGCTCCTGACCCTTCCAAAGGGTCCAAAGCGAAATTCCTTATAAGCCTACTTTTTAACCTTTCTTGGACATGAAACCTTGTTCCTAGGGCAATGAAGGATGAGATTCTACCTTGCAAAGAAGTTTCAAGTTGAAAAAATGATGATTTTGGGTCAAGAATGAGATTTTCGCCCCTGACCCTTCCAAAGGGTCCAGAGCGAATTTTCTCAAAACCTCTCTTTGCTATCAATTTTTTGCTAGATCAAGTGTGGGCTAAGGTAAATTCAAGGAGAAGTTGCCCCTAAGAGTGACTTTAAGTTGCTAGAAACCATGAAAGATGAAGGAATTGAGCCTAAAAATGATTTTCGCTCCTGACCCTTCCAAAGGGTCTAGAGCGAAAATCCTAAAAACCATCTTTTCTTCCAAAATTTGAGCAAAGTCAAACCTGGACAAGGGTGAGAGAAGTCATTTGGATTGCCTTAGAGTGAATTTTGGTCGCCAAGAATGCAAATTTTGAAGCCAAATGAGAATTTTGCTCTTGACCCTTCCAAAGGGTCCAGAGCAAAATTCTTAAGATCACCCTTTTTCCTTGCAAATCAAGTCAAGATTTTGGTTTTTATGACCTGGAGAGGAGTGAGGCAAGGTGTTCTAAGTCTTGGAGGTGATTTGAAGTTGAAAGGATGGTGAAATAGCCCTAAAACAAGATTTTCGCTCCTAACCCTTCCAAAGGGTCCAGAGCGAAAATCCTAAAATCTACCTATTCCTTTCAAATTTATGCTAAGCTATGCCTAGACCAAGGTAAAAGATGCCCTTGTGATTGCCCTTAAGTCGATGGTTGTCTCCAGAAGTGATGGTTTTAGGCCAGAAGAGGAAATTCGCTCCTAACCCTTCCAAAGGGTCCAAGGCAAAAATCCTTCAATCACCTATTTTGCCTTGCAAAATCAAGATAAACTTGGGTTGGATGGGAGAAGAAAAGTGTTTCCTTGCCTTGTGAGGTGGATTGAAGTTGAAATGATGAAAAAAATGAGCTACAAACAAGAAATTCGCTCCTGACCCTTCCAAAGGGTCCAGAGCAAAAAACACTAAAACCATCCTTTTCTCCAAATTTTGTGCTAAGTCAGGCCTGGACTAGGGTGAGAAAAGCTATTTGGAATGCCTTGGAAAGATGTTTGACCTTCAAAAATGTGAATTTTGAGCTAAAGTTGGAATTTCGCTCCTGACCCTTCCAAAGGGTCCAGGGCGAAATTCTTATAGGGTCTGTTCCTGGAGAAAATCTTGGGCAAGTTTCATGTTGATATCTTTTCGTTGATGATTTAAGTTGAAAATGCTATGTTGAAATGAATTTATCATGTGTCCTTAATCATCTTTTTGTTTGTCTTGCAGTTAAAAGGCGACCTTCTCCAGTCCGGCATCAACAAGGACGACCTTCTCCAGTCCGGCATCAACAAGGACGACCTTCTCCAATCCAGCATCATCAAGGACGGCCTTCTCCAGCCCAGCATCATCAAGGACGACCTCTTCCAGTCCAGCATTTGAAGGAAAGGTACACCATCCATCCTGCACATCAAAGACAAACGAAGTTAAAGCAAGGGTCCGTTGAAGAAGCCAATAGTTTCAGAAGAGTTAATTAAAGTTAGCTTCTAAACATCACCAAATTGAACATCAACCAAGTGTCGGACAAGGTGGCATCCCAGTCATCACTCCTCCAGTCGGGTTGGTCCACCTCAGCATGTCCAGATTCAATGTACCTGACTCATGGGAGATGGCACAAACTTCGATGTACCTACCCCGGTTCTCCATTGGTCGAATATTCCAGAGAAGACATGTGTCCAAATAATGCAATTATTTCATTGGCCAGAATTGAGTTTGTTGTAACAAACCCTAATTAGGGTTTCATTGTAAAATCTTGGCCATTGATCTCATATTGATCTAAGCCATTGAATTGTATTGTGGGCACTATATAAGCCCTGGCTCCTCATTTGTAAAGGCTAATAGTTAGTCAATAGTTGATAGTAGGTGAATAGTTAGCTAATAGTGAATAGTCAGTTGATAGAATAGCAATTAGAGTAGGATAGCAAGAGAAGGCAAAGATTGTTGCCAAGATGTTGTTGTAAAAGACTTGTAAAACTTCATTGAAGAAATGGTGAAATCTATGGGTCGATTCAACAATTTGCATGGTCTTTATACTTCTCAAATTTGATTTCATGTTATTAGATGAGTGGAAGAAATGTGTTTGATTGATGGTGAAATTTGTATATCCATACTACTAGCAGTTTGTTGATTGTAGACTTGCCTTGTGTAGTCAACTGGAATCATTCAGCTTAAGCTTAACTTCAATTGTCGCTTCTTCATTGATATGCATCAGCCTGATGGTGTCTATGCCTGTAGCGATGATCTGAACATCATAAAGCTTTCCTCCGAAGATCGCACTAACCTTGTGGAGATGGTCCTGGGATGTCAAGACAAGACTTAGTTAGAATTTCAACAAAGGTCATTCATTGTTCCTACATTCTTAGTGTCAGAATTAGATCCTTCCCTCGGCCTCATCCTTTTTTCCCTTTTTTCAAAAAATCTAGGCTAGTGAAATCCTGTGATTCCAGCAAATCAGACGTTTAGGTCGTCAAGTGTAAGTCCCCTTGTGATCCCAGCAAAATCACATCATACCACAAAGAGCTTATCCACGAGTAGAGATCCTACATAACAGGAACCTTGAAGCTTCTCCGATTGATCCTTCTGCGATATCTTCAGCATTAGGGAGCTTTATTCAAGAGAGGATAAGGTACCTTTAGGTATTTTATTCTGTGTTTGGTCGTGTACAAAATACACATCAACAGGAAGCTGGGCTGAAGGGTGGTTGGATGGTGGTTTTTTGTTTCTGATTCTGGTTTTGCTGGGTGGCTTGGGGGTTTCAGTGGGTGGTTTAGGGTGGTTGGTTGTTAAATGACTTACTGTTACTGTCGTGCTTTTATTTCATGATATAATAAAATTCAACATATTACCGATCAAAAAAAAAAATATTCCCTACAATTTGTAAATGGAAAGAGGAGCAACAACAGCAATCCGATATCTAGTAGGTCAAGAAGAGACCAATATTTCCAGTTAACATAAATTTCCTACATTTATCACTATTTTTCAAAGGAAACATTGTTGAGTAGGATAAAATCCTTATGAGATAAAAAGTAGAGCAAACCAACCTCAAACTCTGGAGCTGCTATAGAACTGCACTCAATGCTTATTTCAACTTTCCCTTGATCAGGTCTATATGGACTTGGTTTTCCAAGATCAGCCTACAAATAAACCAAATTCATGAAAAAAGTAATGGCAAGGCAGTACGAAAACAACTATAAAATACTTCGTAATGTAACAGTTTCAAATACAATAAAAATGATCCAATAGTTGTAAATGAAGAATCAAATGAGTATTGAGTAGTTAACTAATTCTTCTACCAAGGCTTTAAAACAATGTTAATCTGTCCACATGCACAACCTTCAAATTAGTCAGATTTTAACAAACTAAATTGTAACATGCAAGGTTTACTCCATCTAGGTGCAACTGAAGAGGACGTTGTCATTTTGTAATGGGTCAACCCATGGGCTTAGATCCTTAGAACTCCTCAAATAAAATAAAAATTTGAAGATTCTATAATTATGGTGGTGACTAGCCAAGCCTGCAAACACAATCATACAACGAGTGTGTGCCTTTTGACTTTACAGCATAACACCTTGCGGCTGGGCTCTTGGAATAAATCAGGCAAATATTTTAAATTCAGAGGAGATATTTCTGGAGCATTTAAAGGATGTTTACGGTTTACCAATGTAGGGACCCAAATATCCATTCATAACTCCAAAAATCCAAAAACATTGAGGAACTTTGAATATGATATGGCTCTCCAAGTAAGGTAATCCTTCTCATCAGGTAGTCAAAGCTTTCTTCACACTCATACAATCATCACATATCCTAGAAAATAACAATTTTTACATTGGTTTATAAATTTATTATTTTTATGTTATACATAAATTATAATACTAAGTGTGCAGTGAAAGGCTTTGACCTTGCGTAAAACATACAATGTTTTTGGCTGCAAGCGTAATTGAAGAATGATCAAGCAAGCACATGATGCCAAAAAAACAATAGATGTAAGGTTATCTTTAATGGTTGCTAAAAGAGTTTTGATACCACATATTTTCTTATGTTACAAAAGCTGGGCACTCTGAATTTGGGCTAAGCATTTTATTGTGTTGGACATATTCAGTACACTTTAAATGTGGGATATGATCAGAGATACTAGCTCTCATTACTTGGGCAGGCAGAAGTAACTCTAAAGTGCAATGTTTGTATAATTTTCACATCTCATCTAGTGTAAATATCAGTTTCTGTTTTAAAAAAAAGGTAAAATATTAGAAGCAGATGAATGGTTGTATTTTCATGCAATATAATCTTCAAGCTACAATAGACAGTTGGAAAGAAGCAAGGCCGTTGATATCATTAAGCTAAACAGGCTGATAAACATCAAAGTGGATGATTGAGACAAATGAACCAGCTTCTAGAAAGAAGATATATTGATGTCCACAAATAACCAAAAATAGATTGGTGTCAGCCAATCTGATTGGGATTTTGAATGATCTAGCTGATGCTGATGCAGAGGCTTCCAACTAGGATAGAATTAGGGATAAGCTGGCCTCCTTGGAGATTTGTTCCATCTCAAATGGATACTGATAAGGCCAAACCCAGTTAGGGCCCCACAACCAGAAGAGGTAAGAAAAAAACAAAAGGAAGTCATTATGGAGGAGATTAAGTTAAGTTCTCAAGCAGCTCTAAACTTTGATAAACACAAATAAAATCAAGGGGTGAAGAACCCATCACAAACCCAATGAAGATCCTTTCTTGGAATGTCAAGGGCCTTAATGTTCTTGACAAAAGATAATTAATCTAGCATCAATTGGATGAGTAAATGCCAGACATTATTCTTTTGGCAAGAAACCAAGCTGAGCATAGAAGATGCTGCAAAAGTTATTCAGAAACGGTTCAAATGGAAAGGTATTTTTGCACCCGCTAATGGAGCCTCAAGGGGTCTTGGTACTCTTTGAAATGATAGGACAACAAACATTTCCCCATTAAATCAAGGTGCCAGTTGGCAGCTATGTCAGGTAAACTCTATTCATTCCAATCTCAGCTTTATCTTCAATATTTATGGTTCATAGATCCCTCCTCAGAAAAAGATCCTTTAGGATACTATTTCAGCTATCATGACCCCTATTCAAGAAGATCTAATAATCTTGAGGAGAGACTTCAATGCCATGATGAATGTAAATGACAAAAAAGGGGGAATATCTCAGATAACTCAACCCAAATTTGATTTCATTAATTTTGTTCAACAGAATTTCCTCATGGACGTGTAGCTAAAAAATGTTCTATCCAACCAATAGTTTCAACTTTCTAGCAAGAAATTTTGCAAGTACATGGCTTTCCAGTCCCCTAGTTATTAAAATGGAACAAAAATGAATTTCATCCGTGTGGATTTTTGTGACCCCATATATTCTCATTATTGTCATCAATTAAGTATAAGCTTCTTATTGTCATCTTCAATAGAAAAGTTTCTGATGGTTGTATTAACCTTCATATACAAGTTTTCCATTGGGTTTCTAAACATGTTTCTGTGGATAACACTAGTTGTAATGTGTTCATACATGTTCAAGTCATAATTTCTATTTAACAGTGTTGTTGTGTTGCCCTTATCAGCTTTAAGGATGATAAACTTCTTTCTGACTTTGACACTCTTAAGGTAGATTCTTCTCTCAAATTATTCCTCCTAGGGGGTCGTGCTCTCCTAAGGGCTTGGGTAAAATCCAATCTAATCTCTTCCCCTACTTCATCTATAACACCCTTAAAACCTACTTCAATGTCAGCCATAATATGCTCAAGTTAATTTTTCCCATTGTTCAAGTGTGGATGGTTCTTCTGTAGACAGTTAACCTATACAGATGTTAAAGATCATGAAACCAACAAACGTGGCAATGTGTACGGTGATGACAAGGTATAGAAAAAGAATGATGATGAATTTCCTGAGAATTGTTATATTGAAGAAAGGAACGAAGAAGATTTGGAGGGATGGAATCAAGTACAGGTTTTGGTGATGTTGGAGAGAATGGTAACTTAGTAGACTTTTCCACTGAGACTTATCATAAAATTCATATGGATGATATTCTTGATCAATGTAATCCAAGTGATTTCAGACCATCTTCCCAAGTACCTAGGAGTTCATCATGAAGTTACCTTTCTACGCCCTTCTTTTACCAATGGCTCTTCAGTCCAGCAAGGCAGCTCCAATGGATCTATGCAGGTTTCTGCCTTGATTCCTACACTTCTTGCAGAAGCAAAGATACTGATGGAATGAGCAATGAGGCAGTATCAATCCCGTTCATAGCTTTCTTCGAGTGGGACATAGACTAGGTGGTGGAAGATACAATATAGAAACTGGAAGCCAAGATGTCATCAATATTTTTCATATTATTTTGATTAGAGGCCACAGGCATCCTTTGGTAATGTCATGATGATGAAAGAAGTGGAAAGCAAAGCTCTGATAAAGACAATCTCTCAAAGCTGTGTGTAATGTGCCCACTTTGAAATATAATTTAATAATGAATAATAATAAGATTAAAATACAAAAGAATAAAAATTAAAATTAAATTAAAATATAAAAGAATATAATTAAATATAATCAAGATTTGATTATAGTTAATGAACGGTCAAAAGGCATGAAATGATAAGTTGTGAATCCCCCAAATATGAGGTATAAAAGGGAGAGGAGAACTCATTTGAAGAGGGGATAATTCGGGAATCAAATGTGCAGAACTGATTTAAATAAGAAGTGCATATCTGATTGTGAAAGGTTGTGTCGCTTTCAAAGGGCAGAAATAATGAAGAGTTGCACTCTTTGAAAGGGTGCTAATGGTGAAAGGGTGTGTCTCTTGCCAAAGGGCATACATGATTAAAAGGTGTGACCTCTCACTCACATTGAGAGATATAAAGGAAAGGAATCAAAGCATCTAGTGACATCACCATGGATCAGATCAAATCAGAACTGTTATTAAGTTACAGGCAGTAACATCTTGTTCTTGGTGGTATGCATGGGGATGTGCTTAATATGTATGCTTAATATATGAAGCCTGATAATGTTCTTATGCAGAATTTAATAATGATATTAATATGGACTGCAATATGTATGACAGTCATACTTAATTTCATATATATTCATAATACATGAGAAGTGAGTATACTTATAGTATAATTCTTGTTACTACTGTCAGTATCTAAGAAGAAGGAACTGAATTGTTTCCAAAGAGAGGCAGTCTAAATCCAATCAATAGGATGATTCCCAAGATAGGGTAAGGATCAGCATCCTGTTAACTTTGAAAGCATGGTCCCAAGATAGGGTAAGGGGTTGGATCCGTAAACTTTGAGGGAGCCTATTGTATTTTGGTCTCTAAGCGCTTTGGTAACATAGACATCCTCTTTTTCCTTAGAACAGAAGTAGTAACAAAGGTTGACACTTACATTAAGAATTGTGGATGATAAAATTATTTATCTAGTATGATAGAATTAATTATCTAGTATGGTAGATGAACAATTTACTTATTAATAATTGATAAATTAATCGAACTACGGAATATCATAGATTTGATTCATGTTAAGATAGATTTGTCTCCTAATCAATTTAGTTTAAGTCATAAGTATATTGAAATAGATTAATTATGGTTAAAACAGGCCTAAACATAGCAGAAGACATTACACTGTGCTTTAATGCTTGAGGGTAGCCCAGCTTTTGGTTAAGGGGCTTATTCAATGACTTATTGAACCTCTGTGCTCACAGTGCAACAAGGGCTATTATAGTTGAACTCTGGCTAGACATGAAAGAATTGCCAATAGAGTCCAACAGTTTCATCTCATAGAATTTATGGGTGCCAATGGAATGTGGTCTATGCATTCTCTCCACTTTCAGATTATGTGTCACAACTTGATTCTCATTGTGCAGTTGAGAATTTGGCATAACTAGTAATAAATCATTTCTGCATTACGGATATTTGTTTCTACAGGGATATATACCCCACATTGATTCTAATTTCTCAAATAGTAGCTGTTAGAGATTATTAGCCCATCACCAAGTTAGTCCTTAAGTCCTAGATTAGACTAATGATAAACTATAAACGTCCCATAGGAAGTTATTTGGGGGCTGTCTATAAAGCTACATGTAACTACATTTTTCAATATACATACATGTTATTCTATTTAATAAAATCATTGCAGCATTTGGACCTACCGGTAGAATTAAAATACCAGCAAAAATGGAAGGGGGATGATAGAGAAGAAACATGGTGATTGGAGATGACTGATGTCCCATCAAGCTATTGCCTGTGCATTAAAAGTTATTGAGCAAGATTTTACTTGGATTCATCAATCATAAAGTTTTTAATTTTCCAAACAATCTGCAAGCCCAAGATTGAAGACAAGTTCAGAATGGACTGAATTGATTGAACAACACTTTCATTGCCAACTGAAGGAGTAGGGCCCAATCTAACTACTTACTTTTGCCAAAAGTTGTGTGTATCCCTATTTGTCATTGTAAATAGTGGGTATGTCTCAACTTACAAGTAGAGTGTTGTACTTGTCAATAATGAGTGTATCTCGCAAGAGTTAGTACTTGTGAATAAAGAGAGTGTATATTCACAAGGGGAGCATACATCGATAAGGATCAAAACTGACTGATGATATCATGAGTCATAGATTCTAGTGTGTCCTGGTCCATTAATCATTTTTGCACCCTGGTGAACCATGGGGGTGTTCTAGTTTACCGTTAGAGAGTATTATTGTTGGTGTCTGTGTAATCATATAATTGAACCTTATATTTACTAAGGTAATTTATGTTATTTACCTAGATAAATTAGACAATAAGAGCACATGTCAACTCCTTAATTGATGGATTCTTTGCCACCTCTAACTCGTTCATCTCCTTGATTGACACTAGTTAGGTGCCACTTCTCCCTCATCAAGATAAGTTCGTTCAACATTATGAGTTGGTCTTCTAGTTCACTTGTCCTAACTTGCGCATGCCCAAAGTGTAGATTGTAGTTCATTTACTTTGTTTTATACACCATGAATACAGATATTGGAACATTATCATTCTCGTCTTGTTTGCATTTGAATAAGTCTCATCTTTGTTTTTGCTTCTAGGGAGATTTAATCATTGTCAGTTTTATATTGTCTAACAATTATGTTATCCCTGAGTTAGTCCCTAAGTCCTAAGTTAGATAACAATATAATATTAACTTCTCGTAGGAAGTTAACTGGGTAGTGTCTATGTACGTAGATGTAAGTTTGTAACTACATCTTCTCATATACATGTTATTCTATTCAATTAGATTATTGCAGCCACGGTACCTAACGTTAGCAATGTCAAATAGAAAAAGAGCTAAGGAAATGGTAATTGTTTAAGTCTAGCGTTCCCCTTTAGTTGAATGGCCTGATCTCGTCTTCACGATTGACGATGGTTATATAAGAAAGAATTTTATGGTAACTTTGATGTCAAACTGGATTTGTATCGAGAGCTATGTTTTTGGGCCTTCAAGACTCCCATAAGTAAATGTCCGAACCTGCTTTCGTAATTTGATTTTCTGGTTCTGAAGTACATTTCTAGCTCAGCAAGAAGGCAAAAGAGAATTAATAAAATACCTTCACCGTTGCGATTACATCAGTTGAACCTATTCTCACTCTTGCCGAACCATTTGCCTGCGCACGTAGTCATTAAGAACAAAATATCAAACTTTAGTCAGAGGCCACAACAACTAAGTAAAATCCAGACCGAAAAAAGTCATTCTAACAAGTTTAAAAATAAAAAATTTGTAGAAGAATTTTTTTTTAAAGCTCATACACACTAAAAACGGAGGCATACCTGAGGAATAACTCCAGATTCAATAGAAAATGATCGGAAATCTTCTCGACCACGTCCATCTGACCGCAAATTCTGAGCAATTCCTCCCTGTATAAAGCGTTGTTCCGCAAGAGAAAGCCCCACCATGTCTCTGCACCCAAACTGAAAAAAAAAAACTCTTTCTAACAAAGACGACAATCACTGCAGTTTCCAACTTAAGAAAATCGTCTTTTAAACAAATGCTGCATTTATTTTTCCGAAAAGTGACATTTATCTATTCCTTTTCCAAGCCTAAATCATATGTCATTTGTGGGCTGCTAAAAATATTTTCTCACTACTCTTGAAATTAACAAACTCAAAAAGTTTCGTACATTTTGATTCAAACATCTCTTTATAAACAAATGAGACTGTGCCGAGGGATTTTTGAAAAAGTGTTTCAGTAATCACAGAACAGAAACCCTAATTTAGAATTATCAATACAGAAGACAAGAGTACTATTATTTAGTACTGCACGGCAATGCCAGGAAAATACCTCTAACCAGCTACAAAAGTTGAATTCGTGTCTTCACAGCCTTTAAATCAAAATGCCTTCACTCCACGACTGTTATAACACCTGAGTAACTCGAAGTTCAGCTGCAAAAATGTTCCCCGCCAACTTGTTTTTCTGTTTTCTTCAAGGAAGAAGAGAAAATTACTTTCTGTTACTTAGCTGCAGGAATTTTTGAGAATGCCAGAGTTCAGAGGGTACGGAGGGAAGGAAAGTTTAATTCCAAGTATTTTCGAAAATAATGAATTTTTTTTTTTATGTTTTAGAAGATATTTTAAATTTATGTTGACTCTCGAATTTCAATCAATAGGTTATTAATTTATGTTTTTTATATTAAGCTGTCTATCATATTTTCTGTAATCTGCTGTTGTTGTTGTAGTTTGCAGTTAATGGGGCAGACCTAGAGAAAGGATCTTATGGTTATGCACTTTAATTTAATGTTTATATGTGGTGTTAGGAAAAGGACTTAATAATTATTATGTATTATGTGATTGGAGTGTTATAAATGGAAGAAAAATGAATTTTGAAATATTCACACAAATTATTTAGTTTTGGGGTTTAAACTAACTACATTTTTTCTTTTTCTTTTTTTCATGTTTTTTTTTTCTTTTTTTTGTCGAGAGGATTTTATATCGAATGGTAGAACTAGAATCATTTTGATGCTTGATACAAAAGCACAAGTCTTTGGCTAAGACCTTCTTAGTTGAGAGTCAACGATCGAGAGGTATCCATTCCACCAAAGTCATCCAAGACATGTTCCTAGCCTCGTCCTTATGGTGTTAGATCTTGCACGTAATAAAACTCAATCCGTAGTGTGCTATGTTGGAGTAATTAAGATAACTGCCTAATTAATCATCTCTAATTAGGTCCATTATTATTTTATTCACTTAAGCTAAATTCATGAGTGTTTTTTCTTTTATTAGATTAGGCTAATAATAGCACATATTGTGAACACTTTTCATAAGTTGATTTAATCTTCCTCTAGGGTTTAGATCTTGGGTTTCTTTATCCTTTCTAGAAGGATTTGTCTTTCATTGTAATCATTAATTATATTTTGTGTATCAATACAATTCTCACCTATTATTGACCAAATATATCTTGTTTGATCTTCGTTTGTGACAAATATTTTTCTTGCAAGATTGTTGGAACTTGAGGGGTTGAATCAATAACTCAAACATAGTATTAGAGCTCTAGATCTATGAATTCTTATTCAAATCTTGAAGAAGCCAACCTTGATCAATTCATTTGTGCACTTTGGATTTGAATGGACCTTGTCATTGTGTTTAGAGTAGCTAAAAACATACAAATCAACTATCATTTCATGAAAAATTGAGTACATCATTTTGGGGTTTTTTTTCTCAGGGCACAACATCTCAAGTGAGCTCCAACCTTGAGTGAAAATGGGTGCATCTTAGAGAAAAATGAACTAATTCATCACATTTAGAGTGGCCAAAAACTTAAGGATCAACTATATTTTTTTATGAAAATCTAAGAAAGGAAATTTTTGGGTGAAAAATTTTTGTTGGAATAATTTCTTGGTGACCATATGAAAAGCAACAATGAGGTTTTAAAAAATTTAGTGATTGTTTTAATCATTGGATGAATATTCTAAAGAATATTTCATGAGAATGTCTCAAGAATAATCCACTTGAACCTCACCACCCTTTGGTCACCTTTAATTGCCATTTGTTTGCAACTCCACCACCACCTCCACATTTTATCATCACTTGATCTACCCACAAGCCCCTGGACATATCAGCAACTAAGGACGTCAATCCTAGCAACTAGGGGCCAAAAACTAGCCCCTATATACCCAAGGGCAAAGCATTTTAAATCTTTTGAAGAGAATTTTTTCCCATGTGACTAGTCCTTTCATCTCCTTTCATGGAGTTGATTCTACCTTGGACATTGGATTTGTTTCTTCCTATGGGAGGAACACAACATGTGTTCGCAACAATAATGAGAGAAAATTGAGAGGGGGGGGGGGAATCAGTTTTCATCGGATCTACAAAATTAACCACAAATACAGATCTGATAAACTATAGCAATAACAAAGATAAGCAAATTGGTAGCATAACACACAACACCAAGATTTTGATGTGGAAAACTTGGTTAAGGGAAAAACCATGGTGGGAACCTACCCACAATAAGATGATACTCTGTAGTAGTATGTGAAAATATTACAATGGGGAATGCACATGCATCCAGACACACTGCTTAGAGCTCATTGCTCAAAAGATAATGACCTGAAAGGCTACAACCCTCAGGGAAGTCTCACTGACTTACAATAAGACTCGAACTACAATCCAGAAGGAATGAACTACAATATTAGCATCTACAAATGCCTGATGACAATTCCAGTTAAGCACAATTGTCTTCTTTGCAACACCAATCTCTGCTCAATCACAATGTCGAAGGATGAATCACTTGTTCTCACATACACCACTCTTTGATAATGCAGACACAACGTCGATACCTAAATTACATGACAATATTACCTATTTATACAATTCATCAACCTTGACAACAAGGTCGGCTAAACCCTCAACTCACAATTCAAAAATTACATCACATGATACAAAGATCGACCACCAGACCTATATAATGATATACATGATATAACATGGATCTAAATCAAATCTCCAAATACGCAACACCACCAGAAATCACGCCAAGATCAACCACAACACACTACATCACCAAGAAAATCGCATAACACGAAAAACATCACCGGTTCAGAAAAATTGCTAAGAAATCACACAACAATCAATGTGGATCATTAAAACAAATAGGACACAATTAGGAAACACTAACAAGCATTTTAGAATCATCAGATACAATTGCATTGTCACTACTTATCAAATCTTCATTGATCAACATCTAAACTTCAAGAACACTCAAACAGCAGCAATTGTCACGAAGAAAGATAACTCGTGGAGCGCTAAACCATGAACCATTTGAAATGAAGATATACAAGATCAACCCAAACAATCTCCCAAAGACTCAACTCAAGATCTGATTACACCAGAATATACCGGAGGAAATACTGAACTCTGCAAAGCACTGATCAGAAAAAACAAACTGCAAAACCAGATCATATGATATGATCAATTAAGCTTCTCGGATCACCACAACCAATAATGATACTATAAATACTCCATACACCAAACCATATACCTAATAAACCAATCTGCAATCACCGGAGCAAAAAATATGTTGACATCAATGACAACAACATATCCTAGCAACAGCAATGTCCAACAACATGTCACTCTTAGATCATAATCAACATTCATCTTCCGACATTGAAGCTTCTTCCTTATGGGGGGATACATCCTCTCTACCTTTATCCCCTAGGGGAATACTGATTGTACTTACATAATTAATTCAGTACTTGGGGGAACATATTAAGTCTTTTGTTCTTAGTTACATGTACTTCTCTTTTTATTCTATTTTCTCTCTTTTTGAGAGGATTTTTTCCCACGTGGTTTTCTCCTTTTCTCTAATTGTGATAGATTGCATTAGTTTGTGTTGGAATACTTTAGCCACTAGGAGGGGAGGGGGTGAATCAATGGTCAATAAAACTTAAACAAATGACAATTAAATGTTCAAGACTAATAACACTAAGACACGTAGCATTCTATTAAACAAACAATGATAATGCATATAACAATCCACTGATCATAAGAACCATAGATGCACATCACATGACACAGATATTTGAGTGGAAAAACCTAGAAGGGAAAAAAAATCACTATGAAAGAAAATTTTACTATGCCTAGTTGACCATAAACCTCACTGGTTACAAAATGCCTCATTGGCAACCTCACTAGTTACATTTAGAGAACTAACCCTAGGAGCACCAACTCCACTTGTTTGTAGGAGCACCCACTCTCTATTCACCATACATAGAAGAAAACATTCAAATCACAAAGGGTTACCCTGTTTCAATATATATCATAAATCATTGTACTTAACTCTGCAATAGTAAACATAACAATACAATATACTAATCACTTTGATTGTCTACAACATTATACATTTTCATTAACATGTTACTTTGATCCTCCATTTTGTATCAGTTGAAAACAAACTATGCCAAACTTGTAACATTCGAACAAGGGTTTTTCTTTTGTCATATATAATAGAGAGTAAGAACTTTGTCTTTAAATTTTTTATTGTATCATCACCTCATCCATCCAACTTATTCATATTTAAGATCTTCAAAATCCACAAGCAGTTAGCAATTTTTTTTACCTAGTAACTACCGATCATCAAGTTCTAGCCACAGGAACTATTTGTTGATGTTTTTAAAACTGATCTTTATTCTTTTGTATTTGAAAGATTGAATAAAAATCTTATAAATAACTTAGAAGTTACTTTAAGGACCAACATGATTATCATTTGATAGGATGTTGTCCATTATAACAATAAAAATTCATGTCGCACATTTCTTTTCTCTTGTCAACATGATGACAGGAAGCAAAACTTTCACTATAGACCCTTAATTACAAATTCCAACTCTTCTTTCTACATCAAAACTTCAAGGGAACATACACTATTGATAACAATGCATCTTATCACTCAACAAACATATTTTCAAATAATGCATTATGCCATCTTTTCTGCTCACAAATCTTCAACCCAACCTGCCTCAAATTCACTTGAGACTTAGTGGACATTCATAATTGTCTTGACCCAGCATTAAGGCATAAAAGTCCTCTTGACTAAGATGCCATCCTTGATGATGAGAGGACATCTATTACAGAAGCTATTGTCATACAATAGCTTGAGAAGTCAAACTTAACATGTGACACCATTTGACATTAATGGCAAACACAATGCCAACAGTTTGTACATAGGTACCTAATCAAGCCTTATTGTCTAGACCCATTCTTGAATTCATGCATTCATCATTAACTTTTTTAGCTTCTCCCTAAATTAATCTTAATGGGGATGTTAGATTAATTATGATATTACCTTATTAATTATCCAAACAAGTAACTTATTACTTTATTTACTTAAGTTAAAGTTAAGAGTGTTTTTAATTTTGTTAGATTAGGCTAATAATAGCTCATGTTGTCTCATTGAATATGATGTGGATACTTGTCATTCGCTAAATTATTCTTCTTCTAGGGTGTACATATAGGGTCACATTATCCTTTCTATTTAAGAATTCATTCTTTCATTGTAATTCAAAATCTTTTGTGCATCAATACAATTCTAAGGTCATTGAGCAAATCTATCTTGTTTGATCTTCATTTGTGACAGGTGTTTTAATTGTAGATGATTGTTGGTTTGTTGGGTTGAATCAATAATTCCAACATGGTATCAAAGCTTTTTATTTATAAGTTCTTGTTCAAATTTTGAGAGATCCAATGTTAAGCAATTTTTTGGTGCACTTTGGGCTCAAACAGATGTTGCCATCATGTTCAAAACATATCAAATTTGAATCTTGTTTATTGTCGCAAGCGTTATATATGTGAGAAACTACATGATAATGAGGTTGTTGTGATACTTTTTGACTAATTCTACTACTTTGAGTAGGTTGTTTTGCATAGTTTAAGTACTAATTAGGAGGTCTAGGTGGGTCTTCATTACCTTTGACAACAATCACTAGTTTATTTTGTGGTTAGGGATCTAGGATTCCTCTAATGGTAATAATAGGTTTATTTAGAGGTTGACATTAGGATGAAAACGAACAAGAATTGGAAGTTTCACGTGACCAAAAACATCAATTGTATTGACTTGACTTTGATTGATATCTTTGTTTGCCAAGGATTCATCTCTAGAAGGGCATCAAGAAAAGTGCCAATGATGTCATCCTATTACTCCAATGATATCATTCTCTTGTGCCAAAATATCCTCATTTGTAGGACAAGTATTGGGAGTCGAACAAGCATGATTCATTGATGCTTCATCTATGTAATGGAAAACATTAAGGAAGATGATAGTGACATCATCCTCTTGCACCTATAGTGTCATAAATTGTATCCTCATACAACTTCATACTCATTTGGGCCCCACTTAAATGTTTCTACCTTTTATGTCTTAATTATGCTTGATTTTGTTCAAACCAATGCCAAATCTTTGGTCTCTTCTCTCTATTGTTGCTTCTTGACCTTTTCCTAGTCCAAAAGGATTGGACTGGGGTGTTAGGTGTCATAGTCTAGGTCCAAATGGCTAAATTTTAAATCCTCAAATGGTTGGAAAAAGTTGAGCAATAAATGATACCTAATGTTGGCCTTCTTCATAATTGTCAACATGTTTTGTGAAGATAGGTATAAAAGCAGGTATTATCCCCTTTTTTGAAACATCTCTCATCAAGCATTTCAATTGAGCAAGCAATCAAGCATCATTAAGGTAGTGAAGGAGAGGTAAAGTATTCAAATTTTCAAGAATTCAAGATGGTATCCATGATCAAATTTATATGAAAACACGCATGAGTTCCTACACAGAAACATCAACCTTTTTATGAAGGCTTCAAGGAAAAGCAGATTCATAAAGGAAAGTATAACATTTGAATTCAATATTTTATTTACACATCTAGCCTCTACCTTGCAAGGGTGAGATCTCTTTTCTATCTATTCACCATTATAAGGTTAATTCCAAACCCCAAGTTTGACCTGGGAAAACCCCTATCAACCCAACGCCATTTTTCCTCTCTTGTGTGTGCAGGTTACTGGTTTAGTAGAGAAGGATTACATATTTAGAAAGTGTAAACTACAGCAAAGAGAACCAATTTTGAAGAAGCATAAAACCATGGACATTGTGGCTTAGCCACATACTCTAACACTTTTTTGACAAAATTTCAAGGTGGTATTATGAGCCACATCCCGATCCCAAATATGTTTCTGATAATCACATCAAACACCTACAATAATAGGTTGCCTAGCCACATAGTCCATCACTTTAGGGCTCAAAATGTAGACACAAGTTCCTCTTTAATCCCTATTTCTAGATCTATATTCAGAATTTGCACATCTAATATGTAGCTTACTATTTATATTAATTATTCTCAAATTGTTATCATTAGCCCTAGCTCTTGCATCTAATCACTTTATCTTATCCAATTGCATCTATTCAACAAAATGAAGTAACCGACCATTATGCCTAACTCTCCCATAGGTCTTAAGTTGGGCCTATTGGTTATTTCCTCAATGTGGATTTATGTGAATTGGTTTGATTCCTAGTTTGCATGTTTAGACTAGTGAAACCCATTTTCACAATTCTACAACACCAAAATATCCTCATGAGTAGGACGAATGTTCGGAGAAGAAAAATCATTATTCATCAATGTTTCATCTCTATAACAACTATGGATAAAAGGAAGAGATAAGTCATCATCATATGCATTAAAAGGAATATCATGAAAATAAAACTTGAAATTGCATTAGCAAAAGAAGATAGTAGCTCCATTCATCAAATGCAATGTGAATAAGCAAAACAAGATGTTCAATGGAACAAGTTTTCTTTCTAAACTACAAAATATGCAATTAATTAACCAATTACTGATATGAGACAACAATGATGTGATATGAAATAGCAATGTTGTGATTAATTGACAAATTGATTGAGCAATTTGATGCAACAATGTTGTGATTAATTAACCAATGCAAGTACATAAACAATAAATCTTAAAAAATGAATCCAAGCACGAACTAAATAAATGAATGTAAATTATATCTAAAAATTAAAATCAAAAGTTATGCAAGCATAAGACATGTCCAATTCACCAAATTTGTAAGCAGGAAATGAGATCCTAGCCTATGCATGCAAACTAAGATCTCAAATCTCGATGGCATATCATTGGAACATGAATAAGGTGTTAGTACCTTCAAATTTAGAAGAAATTTTCTATGCATGTGTGAGAATCCAACTAAAAGCTCATAGATATGCCCCTACAAAAGCATCTGCAAATACCTTATGGTTTTAAAAGTGCATCCAAACTTACCTTTGACGGACATTATTTTTGCTTAGTGACATGTTCAGCCAGTTGGCCTCTTAATTTATGCACCATGAAGGGTCTTATGTCATTGTGTCAACCGGCCCCATGTTTGAAAATCTCTATTAAGTCGGTCAGCTTCCCTTATTTTCCAAGTGTGAATATCATTCCCTACAAAATTCTTTTGCTAGAAATGGCCCATTTCATGATATTAAACCCTCAACTTTAAGCGCGTGTCAATTTTGGTGCTCAAGCTCACACCCGCATTCCTGCAATATTTTTGAACCAATACCTCAAATATTTTGTGGGCACATGAAGTGAAGTGAATCATCTTGATGTTACCTGCAACCCTGCATGAAAATTTTAAAATTTGTGAAGGGCCTATGGGTATGTGGGGAGTAAAAGTTTTCTCTTGCATCCCCACATATTTTTTCCAATAGGCTCACACATTTTGCAAGAACGTGGGGTTATTTGATGGTGGGCATTACCTTCACTTGCATCCTTGCAGGATAACCAGTTAGGCCTTATTTTTACCGCCGACATGCAGGGATGAAGAAGGACAATACAGGATGGACCCCACATGAATTTTGAATGCATACAGGCACTAATAGGGAGTTCCAACTCGACTTTTATGATAGAACAAATATGTTCATTTGCATCAACAAGGGGTTGAATAAGCGAATTGCGTCATGATGGACAATGGAATGTTGATGAAGACAATATTAGACTCTTTTGACTTTGGTAAACACAAAGAGGATCAACAAATAGGATTCAAAAGAAGTAACATGCAAAAAGCATCGACAAAGTAATAGGTTGGTAACACGACTGTTATGGCCAGAAAATAGGAAGATCCTAGTGAATCGCCTGTAGAAGATCATCACCAGTTGGGAAAATTAGAAGAATTTACGTGTAATAAGCCCGAGAAATAATTTTGAAGGCATGAAAAGTTGCACGGGTACGGATGTGGGCTTATTCTTGAAGAATAAAATGAACTGGTGGTTAAGTGATCACATCAAATAAGTTTTGATCCTTTGAAAAGACAAAAAATGGAAAAGATGCTTTATATGCATGGTATAGTGTGCCTAGCTATATTTAGAACTACATAATTTAGAGCACAAAAGGTTTTTCTTAAGTCGGTGATCAATGGGTTGGCCAAGAAGAATTATAAATATTTCCCTCTACGCTCGTTCAAGAGAATTTTTAGAAATGGAGTGCCCATATGCAGAAACAAACAATGTATTCATGAGAAGCAAGTTTAATGACACCGGGTGGAGAATATTACAGTAAACTATTTTGTAGCTAAAGGGATATTGAAAATGCAGAAGGTAGATAATGGGATATTGAAAGGCAACTACAATTGAAAAATGCCTTTCAAATGCTACCTACCTTCATCCCTTCATTGCTTGATGCCTAGGAGGCAAAGGGAGTGGGGAGGAGAACAATAAGGATAGGTGGAAGTTGGCTCGAGCAAGGAGCCAACTTGGTTGAAATTGATAATTAACGCACACCCTCCTATTCTATTTGCAAGATTTCTCTACTAGATTCTATTATAGTTCTTCTAGTGAGAATATTGCATCCCCAATGTCATCAGCAATGCGATGGTAGCGTGACTCGAGTAGTTGAATTTTATCGATGTCTTACTCTTCACTGTGACGGTTTCATGACAAAGTTTTAGTGCACATAGTCTGATAAGTTGTCTTTTTTGGTTTAGGTCTCATAAAGGGAATATTTATTTTTCATGCATATAAAAACAAATGTATGTTGAATGGGAATATGCCAGTTGTAAACAACTTGAAGCTTGTTGCATTCCTTATTCATATAAAAGGAATCCCAAGGTTGAAAAGGGGACTTCTGGATTGGCAGTAGAATTTTGATCCTCATAAAAGAGGGTAGTAAAAGTTTCTAAGTTAAGAGAATGAGTCATGAATGGTGAAGAATGTAAATATCTCTTCAGTAATGTCAATTAGGTCATAAGCATTAATTAAAATTTTGCAGAAATTGTCTTCAAATGTTATCTCTTGATCTTACATGAATGATAATATCAAGGATTTTGTTATTAGTCTCTGCAATTATCTTCCAAATGTGTAATGCTATCTGCGGGTTCTTTTTGAGGAAGAGATTAAATTCCTGCATATGTATTAGAGTAGGTTTAGAAGTATTGTGTGGATTTGTAAGAATGATTTCTATGAAAATAATAGGGTTTGCATTAATGTTAGGCATTAGCATTGTAGGGGCTCACTAATTATGACAAATTGATGATTAATGTTCGCATTTGGATATGGGTTTAACTCTATACCCTGGGTTAGGCACTGGTCTGTGAAATCTCCAAAGCCTGACTCTGAAAAGTTCAAAACAATTTAAAAATCTTATTTACTATATGTTCATTATTTCTTATTTTGAGTGTTTACATCTCCATTATATTTCTATGGTTAATGTTTTAACAGAGGCTATATATGAAAGGGCAGTATATACTTATCTTTTAGCAATATAAGAAGGAGGAAACTATTTAGTGATTCTCAATGTTTTTTTTTGAGAGAGAAATGGGATTAGTAGTAAATAATGGTGTATTATGATGACCCATTATTTGTAAACCTGAGAATTATCCACCGCTAATAGCCTGCAATTGTTGTTTAAAGGCGAGTTGATGATTTTGCACAAATCTGCAAATTAGGAATACCCTCCTAAGTTTGCTGGAGCTCAAAGAGAAGAAGGATAGTATATATAGCCTTGTTATGTTGATTTTTCTTGTCCTTAATCTATGGATAGGGTCAAGTATGTGATCTAGATGTTCAATCCCATGGTCTAGTTTTTTATAATTTCTCCGAGGATCAACAGTAGCAATAAAAATCCTCAACAAAAGTGGCAATTCTGGTGGGGACAAGTTGTAAATTCATTTGGCAAAGGGTCGTGGGTGTAAAAGAAATGTTTAGAATCTGAAATTTGTTTATGGAGGTTCACAGCTTGGAGAAGGTTTATTTACAACATTGTTTGAAGAATATTTGCGTGATTCAGTTGTCGTTGAAGGAACCTGAATGAATTGAAGATTTAAAGGGCTCCCCGATGTTTAAATATTTTTCATCTATAAGACAGGTGGAAACTCTATACAAGAAGAACTTGAGGTATGAAGAAGATCTTCAGGTGTTCATTTGAAGATAAAAGAGAATAGTAGCTGCAATACTCCAAGTATTCCTCAATGTTTGAACAAATAAAGTTCTCTATCAGGCAAAAGAAAGCACTAAGAAAGGGAATTTATTGTAGTGATTTCTACATACTTCTTATTTATTCTCTGCATTCTTGGTATCGTATGAAGAAGTGTGTGTATTCCTCAAATTTAGGCCCATTGAAACAAATCTTAGCATTGTGCTATTGTAAGTTATGTATTACGTAGTTGTAATATTTCTTGATGTAAGGAGTTTGTAAGAGAATAACAAGATTTAGCAGCAATCTATGCGTCCTTTTGTGGTTCCAAATGCAATCACACTTTGTAATCAGCCTCAATAATGTGTTCAAAGAAATAATTTTAGTGCAGAGAGATACAAAGCCATAAATTTTAGTGGTGTTCATGGTTTCCCAAATGTTATACCATCTGAAATCAGGGACAAGCTTCCAAAGTTTAGTGGCTCAAAATCTGAATCAGCAAACAAACATCTTCAAAGATTCTGTGACTTGATGGAGGATTATGAAGTGGATCATGAGGATGTGATCATGAAGTTTTTTATGCAATCCTTGAAGGAAGATGCAAGAGAGTGGTTCTCAAAATTATTTCTAGATTCTATTAGTTCATGGTGTGAATTCCAATCATCTTTTGATGATCATTTTGGTGAGAAAATTCCTAAGAGTGTAATTGTCAATGAATTTATGGACATCCATATTGAGAAAGAACAGTTGGTTCTACCATTTAACCACATATTTATGAATTCCTTGAGGAGAATTCTTGAAAATATGAGACCTAATGATGAAATAGCTTTGTTCATTTCCTTAGGTGCATTTGATTGTAGGATGATCTATAGATTGAGAAGTGCAAATCCATAAAATTTACGTCAAGCTATGCAAGAGGCAATGGATATTGAAGGGATGCCCAAGTTTGGAAGGATGAGGTGTCACAAGTCTAAAAATGTAAATTATCAAAGGCTATCATGTGCAGTTGAATAAAGACAACCAGAAATTATAGATGACTTTCAAAACTACTATCAGTCTACTACCCCAAGTTTTACTTCATCTCATAATTTTGGTGATATCTCTCCTAATGTTATTCACAAGTCACATTATGGTGGGGTATGTATGGAAAGGGTAAATGTGTCTCAAACACTAGTTACTTATGATGTGCCAATCAAAGTTGTGTATACAATCAACCATCTAGTGTGCAAATGCCTGAAAGAGTTATCTCAAGCGAGTCTCAGTTCATTGTCCCTAACAATGTACCACTCATCAATACAAATCAAATTGAACCTCAAGACTTTATTAGCAACGTGAAATTCTTCTTGACTCCATAGCATATATAAAGGTTTGATTGATCATGAAACAAGGAGGTTTTAAATAATGAAGATATTGTATCAGTAGGGATTCAAAGGCAACCTTTGATGAATACTAAGAGGGGGGGGGGTGAATTACTATGCCAAAAATCACTGCACTAAAACACTTAAACAGTCTGAAGATAAACTGGTAATAAAGTTTAACAGAGAGACTGGTTACCACACATGCAAACCAAAATGCAAATAAAGCATTCACCCACAAAAGCAATACAATCATAACACATGATATTTGACGTGGAAACCCAAATGGGAAAAACCACGGTGAGGTGGAACTCACAAGTCACTATTTGCAGAATAGAAACCAGACCGGTTAAGGTCTTACAATGTTCTTCACCAAAACAAATCCTGTTAGGAATCTCAATCTCTATTAGGAGATAAGTCCAATTAAAGACCACCTTGTTAGAGGATTTTAGATTCACAAAAGTGAACCACCTTTTTAGAGGATTTTACAAAGGCTTTGAGGCCTACCCGGTTAAGGGCTACAGACTTGTCAAAGATGTGAGTAATCAACAAGTGTTTGATCTATCTAATAGCATAAACTGCTTGGTTAGATCCAGTATTGCTCACAGTTAGTGCATTCTAGCATTACTTCAGTCTTCTCTATCTCTCTCTCAATTACAACTTGATCTTCTTAGGTAAGATCATTCTTACAACAACTCAACATCCACCTTAAACCCTAGCACGACATTAACCCTTTCAACAACAACCTAAAACCCTAGACATGATGTCCTTTTAAAGGAATCTGATTTCATGTCGATCCAATAGGATTACATTACAATTTCCTAGGTTCAATGAATCTAAACATACTCAGTAACACGACACAAAAAGCATCGTCAATGTGTCGGCACCGTTAAACAATCGGTGGATTGGTAACTCATCACAAAATGTCGGTTGGTAACTCATCACAGAGTTTTACCAGTTCATACAAAAATGAAGATTGGTAAGAATGTGTTGTGCCACTTTTCTCCCTCGTACCGCTTGAGATCTATGAACCGCTTGGAGTCGACATGCCGCTTCAGACCGGGAAACACATTCTGCAAAATCACCAATAGTCTAAAGACTAGAATACAACATACCGATTGGAACAAATACCAGTTGAGCTCTAGCTCATAAATATAAAGGGGATCTCAATACAAGTGTGTGTCCATCAATGACAATCACAACATAAACAACAAAAATTCCAACAATCTCCCCCTTTGGCATTGATGGCAACACTTAGGAAAATAAAATTTTGACGTCTAAGTGTTTTACAATAAAAAACATGCCATTAACAAAATTGCTCCCCCTAAGCATATACACTATCCCTTAATCAATACAATGTATAGCAATTTTGCATATATAGCATAAACATTGAGATGTCAGATCATATACCATATAGCAAAACATATATCAAAATTTCAAAACCAGATACTTCTCCCCCTGTGTCAGAAGATCAAAATTTTAAAACCAAAACCAGATACTTCTCCCCCTTTGCCAACAATGACAAAGTACCGCTGAATAACCCTATTTCCATTTGATATATATAAAAAATTTATGACAACAATGAATAATATTTGCCAGAAACCGATTTATAGTCCTGCAAAAATTATTTCATGGATAGAGACCAGGACTCAAGTAGGGAGGTTGCCACTTCTTTCTCTATTTGCATCTGGGATACCTGTTCCTCCATGGCATCAACTGTGCTCAGTTCCTGCGTAACTGTCAGGGCATCCAGGTTCAAATAACACTTCTGAAGAATTTGCAGTCGTGGAAGTAAAACCAGTTGAAGCTCCTGCAAATCCCTAGACTGTGTACTGATCTCTTGCTCCATCTTGGCTACTTGGATCTGAAATCGGTGAATGGTTTGCCCATAAGTTGCAAAGGAATTATAAGGAGGCTTAAATGTGCTTAAGTAGGACTGTAAGTCCGTTTGAAGCTTTTTCTTCTTAGTTAGCACATCATCACAGAATAGATGGGGTTGACAGATTTTGCGTAGTAGCAAGTTTCCCTCATCCAAAGCGTCCCTTATATCCTTTTGGTCTTTCAGAAGTTCAGACCGGAGCTTATTCAACTTTTTCACCAGAGCAATGTTAAGAGCCTTTTGATGCTCTTTCTTGACATTTGCCTTAGCTGCTTCTTCCAGGCTCTGCACCTAATCATCCACTATAGTACATAGTAGTTTGAGTTGTGCTAGTGATGATTCAGTGTTAGGAAGATTGGTATTGGGGATCAAACCGGTAAGGGTGTCTACAGCCACTTGAATGATATCTTGCTCCTTTTTCCTTCGTATGATTTCAAGGCGCTCTTGGGCAACCTTGATGCTCTGCATAAGCTCCGACTCACTTGCAGACTGGAGATCAATAGGACTCAAGATATCAGTCGGTTTGGCTTGGCTCCTGGTTGCCTTAGGAGTCTCCATATGTGTGCTCTTCATTGCTTCAGCTGCCTTGTCTGCTTCTTCCTTCTTCTTTTTCTCAGCTTCCTTCTTCTGTTCTTGTGCCTTGTCTTCCTCCGCTTTCTTTTTCCTCTCTGTATCCTTCCTCTTCTCTTCTTCTTTCTCTTCCTCTTCCTTCTTCTTCTTTTCTTCTTCTTCCTTCTTCTTTGCTTCCTCTTCCTTCTTCTTCTGTTCTTCTTCTTCCTTCTTCTTTGCTTCCTCTTCCTTCTTCTTCTTTTCTTCCTCTTCCTTCTTCCTCTTTTCTTCCTCTTCCTTCTTCTTCTTCTCTTCCTCTTCCTTCTTCTTCTTTTCTTCCTTATCCTCTTCTTCTTTCTTCTTCCTATCATCTTCTTGCTTCTTCTTCTCTTCATCTTTTCATTTCTCCTCTTCCTCTTTTCTCTTCTCTTCCTCTTTCTTCTTTTTCTCATCTTCATCCCTCTTCTTCTTCTCTGTCTATTCCTTAGCCACTTCCTGTGTGTCCTTGGCTTGCTCACTGCCCTGTTCTGCTCGTTGCCCCTGTTCTGTTTCCCCAGAAGGTATGTCCTGAGTGACATTTTCTGTGTCCAATGCATCAACATCAATAGTGTCGATTGGTTCTTCCACCAGGTTTCCTTCTTCATCAAAAACTTTATCCAGTTTGGAAATAACCGGTTCTTTTTCTGCTTGGAGGTTGGCCATTCATGCTTTGTGAGCTATAACAACATGATTCATATGCTGATGAGTGTCTTTTTCAACATCATCAATTCTTCCCTCCAACAGCCAGTGTCTTCTTCTCCTTGTGAAGAAGAGACCTTTATTTTGATCTAGGACATCAAATAATTCTGAATTTGAGAGGTCAGGAAAGTACTATGAAAAGACTTTCTCCCTAATCTCCTGTTCTTTTTCAATGGCAATGCACTATTTATTATCTAATGCTTTAAATAATGAATCTGGTGTCTGAGATTTAATCTCTGATGGCGACCGGTCATTTTTGCACAAATAAATAATGATTTCCTGTAATACTTCTTCCTTCTCCTCATCACTAAAATCATCATAATAATCTACTAAATCATGAAGTAATTTTCTCCTAATATTCTTAACTATCCTTTGAAAACGTGTCAAAGGTTTGTATGAGGAGATATCAATATTTACTGGTGCGGATGCTGCCGGTTCATTCTTCTTCATTTTCTTTGTCTGTCTGGCCTTGTTTGGCTTTTCATCAGACTCGGTCTCTTCAGAGTCCGGTTCATTTGTCTTAGTCTTCCTTTTTCTTTCAAAGACTTTTGTCGGTGTCACCTCCAGTTTCTTCTTTGTAGGTGACCGCTTGGTCACTCTTGGAGTTGCAGTGGTAGCCGGTGTTGATGCTGCAAGCATTGCCTTGGCTTTCTTTGCTGCCGATTCTTTTCCTTTCTTAATAGATGGTTCTTCAGCCGGTGCAATCCTCTCCAAGTAGGTTTCAGTCCTTTTAGCCTTAGGATCAAGAGGCGAGGCAATAAGGGTTGAGGCATACCCTTCCAACATGTTATACATAACCTCATAGCCCATTGGCTCCACTTCCTCCATTCTAGGCTCAACAGCCTCCATTAAGCATTTGTCCACCTGAATGGTGAAACAGATGTCATCTTCATATTTCTTAACAATATCACCTGAGATCCTTACCCTTTGACTCATCTTTCTTCTAAACTCATCAAAATATTTGTTCAGTACTTCAGGGTAACCGGTTCCAATGGCTTGTATGCTTTCCTTGATCTGCTTGGTTATCGGTTGGTCAGGAGACCACTGGACATCTCCTACTCCAGGAAAGTAGCCTTGGAAATGGAAGAACAACCCTACTAGTAGTTGTCCAAACTTAAACCTCAGTGCATTGTCCTGTTTGATTGCCTTTAGATTCAACAGGAGTTGCCTCTGCATACCAGTGCATAGGTCAAATGATGCATCCTCTTTAATCATTTGGTAAGCAACATTTACCGCTGTAGCAGATACAGAATTAATCCTGCTGGCTGAGAATTTTCTGTAGCCTATCACCATGCAGGCGTATTTCACCAGATCATCCTTGATAGGATTAACTGTCATACCCCGTGAGTCACTTGTTGAACCGGTGAGCTTGGCCATTTCAGTTTTGCTTACCGTTCTTAGGGCTGGCACTTCCCCTATGTTACAGAAACTGGTGACTGCATGAATTGCCTGAGGCGTGATATCATGCGTCCTCTCCAGGTACATCTTGTCACCATGGACTCTACACAAGATGATCCTAATATGATCCTCCGTAAAATCTTCCAAAAAGTATACTACATTATGGAGTTTCTTCTTCTCTAAGATACTAAACTTCGGTTTGATCTTTTTGTCCTTGCCGCAAAATAAACCTAACTGGGTGTGAATAGATAAAGACCCTAGGTCTTCTATTTTGCAATCAATATAATCTAAAATTCCTTCTTCAACTATGACTCCAGCTGGAATTTGTGATAAGGCATTATATTTGGACTTCCTCTGAATAAAACTTTCCGACTCAATGTATGTACTAGAACTGGTATGAGATGCGGAAGCCATTGTTAAGTATTTCAAGAACATGAAAAATACCTTTACAACGCGAATTTAGGGCTTCCTGATTCAGCTTCACTCCACTCTCTGTCGGTTGCCAAATCACCACTTTGTGTTCTCCACGACCGTTTGCAAACTGAATTTGAATCACCTTCAAGATCATTCAATTTCTTGAAATCTAAGCTTAAATCGCCTTTTCTTTGTTCTGCACTTGAAAAACTTCTCTTCGCTCGAAAACAGATAGTGAGAAATGATTTGAAAAATGCTTTTATACATGTCTCTCACCTACCGTCATTAATGCTCCTTTATTAGGGCGTAAACCCTAATTTGCCTTTTTTACCATTTCTGGTCTTCTGCCAAGCGACAGGTATTGCATACCGTTTAAGGTCTTTTACTAGTGTAAACTGGGGGTTTGAAAGCATTTTGCCATTTGCTCCCCCTAAGCCTTTTGAGGCTTAGTTGGTCGGTTCTGATATTTCCACACTAGGTGCAGAAATTGGTTCCTCTTCCAACATTGTTGGTTTCTTCCTCCAGGTTTTGTTCATGTCCGTTTGAACTATTTCAACATCAATTTCTCCTTCCTGAGTGATCGGTATATCATCAGATATACTTTTTCTGCTTCCGCAGAATCTTGCAATGTGACCCGGTTTGTTGCAGTGATAGCAAACCAATCCAGGTGCTCTCCAAGGTCCATTGTACATGTTTCCATTCTTCCTTCTGCATGTTGCAGCAGTGTGACCATGAACATGACAGATCATACAATTTTCTCTCCATCCAGTTGCCACTTGATGGCCACCGCTTCTCGACTGATGATTGAAGACATTAAACCGGTTGTGGTTCTGGTTCACAAAAGGTTCTGGACCAATTCCTTGGGTCCTTTGAGGATATCTTCCAGTGTTATCCATCACAGACCTGCATTCAAATGCTCTATGCCCAAACTTGTTGCATGCATAACAATGACCATTGAACTTGTTGGATCTAGGTACATTGTTAATAAAGTAAGGAAAGTTATTGTAGGCTTTGCTCCTACATACATTGGCAGTGTGTCCTTCTTTAAGACAGTTAAAGCAAACGGGTTTGAATTGTTGCTTACCTTTTCCTTTGAGTGCCAGTTGCTTCTTTGATGCTTCTGCATTTGTACCTAAGGATTCTCCTTCCTCATGTCCAGAGAAACCAAGTCCATTGGTATTCTTTACTGGCCTAGATGACTCAAGCTTTTGCTCTAGCTTAATAGTACTTTTGCTGAACTTAGCAAGTATTTCCTTTGACTCAGAGAGTTCTTTGGAAATAGCAGTATTTGTCTCCATTAGGCTTGCATTTTTAGAGATGGCTATGTTCAGTTCACCTTGCATGTCTTCCTTTTCCATTTTGCTCTCATGAAGGTGAGCAGTTAGTGCACTAATCTCTTGTTTCAACTTGGAGATCTCATGATCTATGTCCTTTACCAGATCTTTAGCTTTTCTCCGGTTCTCAAGCTCTTAACTAAATCGAATAGTCAGTCCTTCCAACTCCTTTCTTAGGTTGGAGTTTGATTCATTCAACTTATTTACTTCTGCTATCATGGCTTCCATATCTGCTTCATTTGCAGAACTATTTTTAGATAGCTCCATTAGCTTTTCTGCATGTTCTCTCCTTTTTGGTTGAGATGCCTTGTATTTGACCATAAGATCATCATAGGCTTTCTTAGACTGAGTGAGCCGTTGAGTAAGTTCCCTTAAGGTTTATTCCCCCATATCTCTTTCCAAGTGGTTAAACCTATAGAAAGGTAGGCTCTAATACCAATTGATGAATACTAAGAGGGGGGGGGGGTGAATTAGTATGCCAAAAATCACTGCACTAAAACACTTAAACAGTCTGAAGATAAACCGGTAATAGAGTTTAACAGAGAGAACGGTTACCACACATGCAAACCAAAATGAAAATAAAGTATTCACCCACAAAATAAATACAATCATAACACATGATATTTGACGTGGAAACCCAAATGGGAAAAACCACGGTGAGATGGAACTCACAAGTCACTATCTGCAGAATAGAAACCAGACCGGTTAAGGTCTTACAATGTTCTTCACCAGAACAGATCCTGTTAGGAATCTCAATCTCTATTAGGAGATAAGTCTGATTAAAGACTACCTTGTTAGAGGATTTTAGATTCACAAAAGTGAACCACCTTGTTAGAGGATTTTACAAAGGCTTTGAGGCCTACCCGGTTAAGGGCTACAGACTTGTCAAATATGTGAGTAATCAACAAATGTTTGATCTATCTAATAGCACAAACTGCTTGGTTAGATCCAGTATTGCTCATAGTTAATGCATTCCAGCATTACTTCAGTCTTCTCTATCTCTCTCTCAATTACAACTTGATCTTCTTAGGTAAGATCATTCTTACAACAACTCAACATCCACCTTAAACCCTAGCACGACATTAACCCTTTCAGCAACAACCTAAAACCCTAGACATGATGTCCTTTTAAAGGAATCTGATTTCATGTCGGTTCAATAGGATTACATTACAATTTCCTAGGTTCAATGAATCTAGACATACTCAGTAACACGACACAAAAAGCACCGTCAATGTGTCGACACCGTTAAACAATCGGTGGATTGGTAACTCATCACAAAATGCCGGTTGGTAACTCATCACAGAGTATTACCGGTTCATACAAAAATGAAGACTGGTAAGAATGTGTTGTGCCACTTTGCTCCCTCGTATCGCTTGAGATCTATGAACCGCTTGGAGTCAACATGCCGCTTCAGACCGGGAAACACATTCTGCAAAATCACCAATAGTCTAAAGACTAGAATACAACATACCGGTTGGAACAAATACTGGTTGAGCTCTAGCTCATACATATAAAGGGGATCTCAATACAAGTGTGTCCATCAATGACAATCACAACATAAACAACAAAAATGCCAACAACCTTGTGATGGAGATGACTCAAGTGAAGAGTTAAAAAATATTGATGATGATGAAAGGTTACATCCATTGACAAGTGAGCAAACATGTAATGATGATAATAATATGTATACAAGTGTTGGTATCCAGTCTGTCAAAAAATGGATCAGATGTTTATGACTCTACTTGTGTGACCTCACCAAGTGATGTGAATGATGCTACTTGTTGTCCCAGTATTCACAGTGACTTGTATAAATCAAATGTAAGATCATTTGTAGCGTGTGAATTTGATGGTGACTCTCATGATGCTTATGATGAGTGTGAAGGTGTTGATTATTTTCAAGTTGTCCCTATCTGTGATGACAATTGTACTACTCACAATTTTTTTATTCAAACTAATTTGAGTAAGATGGAAACAGAGTCATTCATTGTACATGAAACTGGATTTGATGTGAAAGTGTTTGACAATGCTTGTTCATCAATGACTGGTTTAAATGAGCATTGTGCTGATTATGCAAATCAAGAATTCATTTCAATATCCATGGAATGTTTTAGTGACCTTGAGAAGTCTTTAGACATTGAGTGTCCAGGTTTGAATATGGACAAGTCAGTTAATAAAATGGTAAGTGATTCCAAATTTGGATGTTTTATTGAAGGTTTCAATGCCATGGAAAGGATCACAATCATGAGGCTGAAGATGTAAATATTTTTGTTGATATGAAAATATTGTTCAAATATGTGGAAACTAATGCCACTGATGAGGTCATTTGTAATAGTTATTTGAATAAAAAAAATGCTCACGATGATAAGGGTTTTCATGAAGGCATGAATGATAAATCATTTTCAGATTTGTATGAGCCAGTTTTTGAAGGTTTTCGTGAGGACATATCCTATGATATGGAAATGAAGACAAATTACATACTAAAAATAGAATTAGGTGTATTCATATGAGATGTGAATACTGATGATACATGTCATTTATGCTTGCAAGACATTGAAAACTGCAATGAAGTGGCTCTTTCCAAAGGTTCAAGTATAGATTCATGCAAGTGTGACATGATGCAGATATAAGGTGGAACAACATTTGAATGTTTTTATTTTGATATGTTTGATAGTCTAGGCCATGGTGTGCAACAAAACCCCCTTGATGAATACATTTGTTATCAACAAACTTAAGGTGAAGATAAGTATGATAACACAAGCTATGCGATAAACTATAAGTGCTTCAAGTTTTCTTAGTTAGATGGTCATGTCATAGAGAATGGAATTCAAGCTAGAAGTAGAGAATACTCCATTGATTATGAATTAGTTTTGTTTGATGGATGTGACAAGTGTGTGCCAAATGAAAGTGAACCTATGTTTAGTTGTGGCCTGATTATACAATGCATGATTATAGAGAAAACACTAATGATGATGAGTACAATGCTATTTTGAACAAGGTTATAGGTTTTAAGTGTAATCATATATTAGTCAGTGATAGCTACAAATTGGTGCTACTAATGTGCTATGAGAATTAGATGTTTGATAAAGACAAATTTTGGTTTTTCATTTTTGGTGGCCCAGGGCCACCCATTGCAAAATGGATTTGATTTTTTGTTTGATTTTGATTAAGGAGCCCAATTAATAAGGTATATGGTCTTCTCTACCAAAGATCCGAATCTTTGATATGCTTGCAAGGGGCATACATCCCTAATAAGAGTCGCTATTAGCACCTTCAAATTCAGAAGAAACTTTTAGTGCATACGTGAGAATCCAACTAAAAGCAAACATATATGTCCTTGCAAAAGCCTATGCAAATACCTTATGGTTTTACAAGTGCATTGAAACTTACCTATGGCAGGCTTTATTTTTGCTTAGTGACTTGCTCAACTAGTTGGCCTCTTAACTTATGCACCATGGAGCATCTTATGTCATTGTGTCAACCCTCATGTTTGAAAATATCTATTAAGCTGGTCAACATCCCTTATTTTCCAAATGCGAATATCATTCCCTAGAAGAGTATTTTTCTAGAAATGGCCCCTTTAATAATATTAAACCCACAACTTTAAGCACGTGTCAATTTTGGTGCCTAGGTTCACACCCGCATTCCTACAATATTTTCACCAATGCCTCAATTTTTTCACGGGAACGCGAAGTGAAGTGAATCATCTTTAGATGTTACCTGCAACCCCGCATGAAAAAATTAAAATCTGTGAAGGGCCTGCAGGTATGCGGGGAATAAAAATTTTCTCTTGCATCCCCACACATTTTTTTTGGTAGGCTCACATATTTTATGGGCACGCAGGTTTCTTTGATGGTGGGCACTACCTTCACTCGTGTCCTTGTAGGATAATTAGTTAGGCCTTATTTTGACTGCGGGTGTGCAAAGATGAAGAAGGAAAACATGGGGTGGACGGCACATGAATTTTGAATGCATACAAGGACTAATTGAGAGTTTCAGCTTGACTTTTATGACATAACATAGATGTTCATTTGCATCAACAAGGGGTTGAACAAGCAAATTGCGCCATGATGGACAATTGAATGTTGACGAAGATAATGTTAGACTCTTTTGACTCCACCAAACACAAAGAGAATGAACATATAGGATTCAGAAGAAGTAACATGCAAAAAGAATCAGCAAAGTAATAGGTCGAGAACATGAATGTTATGGCCAAAAAATAGGAAGATTCTAGTGAATCGCTTGGAGAATATCATCAACAGTTGGGAAAATCGGAAGAATATACGTGTGATAAGCCCAAGAAATAATTTTGAATGCATGAAAAGTTGCGTGGGTATGAATGTGGGCTTATTCTTGAAGAATAAACTAAATTGGTGGTTAAGTGATCACAACAAATAAGTTTTGATACTTTGAAAAGACAAAAAATAAAAAAGATGCTTTATATGCATGGTATAGTGTGCCTAGCTATATTTAGAACTTCTAAATTTAGAGAATATTTTTTTTTTCTTAACTCGGTGATCGATGGGTTGGCCAAGAAGTATTATAAAAATTTCCCTCTATGCTCGTTCAAGAAAAGTTTTAGAAATGGAGTGCCCATATGCAGAAACATATAGTGTATTCATGAGATGTAAGTTTAATGACACTAAATGGAGAATATTACAGTAAACTACTTTGTAGCTAAAGGGATATTAAAAATGCAGAAGGTAGATAAAGGGATATTGAAAGGTAGCTACAATCGCAAAAGGCCTTTCAAAAGCTACTTACCTTCATCCCTTCATTGCCTAATTCTTAGGAGGTAAAGGGAGTGGGGAGGAGAACAAGAAGGATAGGGGGAAGTTGGCTCGAGCAAGGAGCCAACTTGGTTAAAATTGATAATTAAGGCACACCCTCCTATTCTGTTTGCAAGATTTCTCTATTATATTTTCTTGTAGTTCTTCTAGTGAGAATATTGCATCCCCAATGTCATCAACAATGTGATGGTGGCACAACTTAAGTAGTTAAATTTTAGCGATGTCTTACTCTTCACCGTGATAGTTTCATAACAAAGTTTTAGTGCACATAGTTTGATAAGATGTCCTTTTATGTTCAGGTCTCATAAAGGGAATATTTCTTTTTCATGCATATAAAAAAAAATGTATGTTGAATGGGAATATTCCAGTTGTAAACAACCTGAAGCTTGTTGCATTCCTTATTCATATAAAAGGAATCCCAAGGCTGAAAAGGGGAGTTCTGGTTTGGTGGTAGAATTTTGGTCCTCATAAAAGAGGGTAGTAGCAGTGTCTAAGTTAAGGGAATGAGTCTTGAATGGTGAAGAATGGAAATATATCTTCAGTAATGTCAATTAGTCCATAAGCATTAATGAAAATTTTGCAGAAATTATCTCCATATTTTATCTCTTGATCTTATATAACGATAATATCAAGGATTTTGTTATTCATCTTTGCAAAAATCTTGTGAATGTGTAATTCTATCTATGGGTTCTTTTTGAAGAAGAGATTAAATTATTGCATATGTATTACAGTAGGTTTAGAAGTATTGTGTGGATATTTAAGAGTGATTTCTGTGAAAATAATAGGGGTTGCATTAATGTTAGGCATTAATGATATAGGGGCTCACTAATTGCAACAAATTGTTGATTAATGTTTGCATTTGGATATGGGTTTGACTTTGTACCTTGGGTTGGGCGCTAGTCCCTGAAATCTCCAAAGCCTAACTCTGAAAAGTTCAAAACAATTTTAAATCTCGTTCACTATATGTTCATTATTTCTTGTTTTGAGTGTTTACATCTCCATTATATTTCTATGGTTAATGTTTCAACTGAGGCTATATATGAAAGGGTAGTGTAGACACCTAAAATTAATTAAATTAGTATTTAATTATTTAAGCCCGTCAACATAATTAATTGATTTAATTGTGTTATCCTTATTCTTCTTAGTGTTAATTAAATCTAATTTAATTAATCCTGTCACTATTGTCCAATAATTAATATATCAAATAAATAAATTATTTCCCTATTCTTCTAAGGTCACCTCAATAATTGTTTCTTCTAAACCCACTCAATTAATTAATTAACCTAGTCACGTGATTCCTACAAATCACTTTTCCTAATCCCCACTTAGCCTAATTAATTCTTCTAGAATCTCTCATAATCCCACTTATCATTATTCTCCAATTTTAAATTCCCCCACTCATGTCACACCAATCTTGAACCTCTCAAAGAAATTCAAATTTCTTTGAATCCCCCTATGCATCCTCACTTTGAAATTCAAATCTCTTTCCCCCCCCTTTTCCAAGGAATTTTATATTCATTTTTATTTCTCCAATGCATCCTTGATCCATGTCCACTATCTTGAATCAATCTCAGCCTTTCATAAGAAAATCAATCCTAGCCCCCATTGGCCTCCTCCAATCTATAAATTGGAGCATCTTTCCTTCTCAAAAGGAGAGTCTTCCATTCTTCTATCCTTATGCTGTCAATTTCTCCTCCTATCATATTTCCTCAATATCCATATCCATCTATCCTTCATCCTTCATCCTTCATCCAAATCCTTAGTCCATCTAACTTGTTGTGCACTTGAGAGAAATCCACATCCACAACAAGCAAAGAGCAAATCAAGTGGAGCAATCAAAGGGGCGCCTTCACTTCATGAAGCTCAATCTGAGGAACAAGTGGAGATCTATGGAGGTATAATGGTGTTCTACTAATTTTGTTTGAGTGTCCATGTATATTTGTGCTTAAAATCCCCACCTCGAAACAAAGTTGTCAAAGCTTCCATATTCTCCTCTATCACACCATCCCCACAACTCCAAACATGCAAAGAGCTTGTTCCAACGCATGCTAGCATATATTATTATTCATCTCAAGATAAAAACATCCATCCATCTCATGATACCTCTCCATCTCAAAATAAATGTCTACACCCCACTCCATCTAATGATATCATTCCTTCCACTTCCTCTCATGATCATATGATCCCTACATCCAATCTTCTCCCACCATCACATGATCCTCTTCCATCTCATGATCCAATCACCCCTTCCACTCCATCTCATGATACCCTCCCTAGTCAAGATCAAAGTATCCCTTCATCTCCATGTCATTATCCCAATACATCTAAACATCCTAATCTCCCTTCCACATCCCACCCCCCTCAAAATGGAATCGCATCTTATTTCTGAAATAATAAGGGTCCCCACGTTAACGCTTAAGATGTTGGTACATCTCCTACTCCTCCTAAATCCAAAATATATTCATATAAATCAAAATCCCACCATCCCCCATCATCCACATCCATCTTAGGACCCTATGTTCCAAAGCTAAATCCTCCATTCCTTCCATCCATTTTGGGTCCTTACATCCCTCCATCCACCACTCCATCACCTCAAATAATCCCTAAGCAAGATCAACAAAGGAACACGTCATTGAATCCCTCCCAACACTTTCTCTCCTCCATCCCATTCATAAAATCCATCAACCCCTCATGCTCATGTAACCATCCCATTTCTATTGGAAGCAACTTGGATGCCCAATCTAAAAATCATAAAGCTCAAAATGCCCAAAAATTAAAGGATCAACATGTCCCCTCAAAATGACATGCTCAAAAGAAAAATATGATCTGAAAGAAAGGACAACCCAAAAGTCTGCAAAGGCCCCAAAAGAAAAAACCAAAAACTATGTGGATTCCTAAGCTACTTCTAGAAGCAAAACAATCAAAATTGGCATCCAAACTTGCTAATCCAAAAGCTTCATCCATTCATAAGTCCTCCAATCCTCCATCTAACACTCCTCCATCTTCAAAATCCATTTTGGGTCCTTATGTCCCAAAATCCACCATCCCAACTCCATCATCCCCTTCTTCTATTTTGGTTCTTCATTTCGCAAAATCCACACTTTATCTCCATCTAATCCAAAATCCTCTCCTCCACTACTCCACCACCCTTCAAGGTGTGTGCCAATGTTGATCTTCCACAAATTTTTCAAAACCCCATCTATTTTTCACAATCCCATTCTGTTAGTCCAATCCTTTGCAAATCCTTATCTTCCATCCTCTATCCATTTCATCTCCCCAATTATTGTTATCAACACCTATGAGCATACCTCCAGTTCAAAGAAATACTAAGGGATACCATCCATGGAACTAGATGTTTGAGTCCTACCTTCCTCCTTCACGCATCCACTATCTTCCATATTCACTTATCCTCATCTTTCTCGATCCAAACTATTCCCAAAGAAAATTTCAAAAAAATTAAAAAATCAAGAAAAATACAAAAAAAAAAGGCAAAAAAGTAAAGAAAAATCATTTCATCCATTGGTGAAACCCACTTCTTGTGGCGCCTTGGGTAAGTACCATGATAAAAAAAATTGGTAAAAAAGTGTCATGTGTAATCCTCCCATCCTCTTGCACTCTACACTTGAGGGCAAGCTTCATCCATGCAACCTATCATCCACATTCCTTATCTTCTATCTGCATCCAATCTAAGTCCATCCTCCTTTCCTATCTTTGATCTTGACTATCCTATCCATATCCTCCATCTCATATCCCCTATCCTATCCAAATCCATCACACAATCCTATGTTTGATCTTTGATCAATATAAAGGTAAAATAACATCCATGCATGCTTTGGAAAGCACAAGCCTGAATCCTCTACCATCCATATCCATTACAACTTATCCTTCCATCTCATACATCTTTATCCACCATCCTTACATCCTTAATTCCACTACCACTAATGTGGGGCATTGCACTCCTTTACAACATAGTCCTTGGGTATCCATCACCCTACCCTCCATCTCTTTATTCCTCCATATCCCATCCATATCCATCCACTCAATCCATTTGTCTCCCTATCCAAACAATATCTTCATCCATCCATCCATCCATCCATCATTTTACCAAACCTTGGTTCTCCCTTGTCATCAGTTCCAATCCATTTATCCTATATCCACCAATCCACCCCATCCTATCCAATTATATTTTTAATCCAATCCTATCTCATCCAATCATATTCTCCATCTCTTCCAATTCAATCATTAATCCCATCCCCAATCCAATCCTACTCAATCATTCATCCCCCTTTTCATCCTATCTAATCATTTATCCTTCTTCCATCCTATCCAATCCATCAAACTGAGCTTTTCCCATCTACCTGAGCTTACACTGACTTGTGCCTAATCCAAACACCCATCCACAATGTGCTAATAAAATCCAAGAAACAATCCTCTCATATGCAAACCTTGCACATCCAATTTGCCTTTTGCCAATCATCAACCTATATACAAATTCATCACCTGCCCATCAGGATGCATCCTTCCCTAGTCCGACAGTTTATCCAAATTCATATCTTACTCTTGGCAAGAGATGTCGGTTGATCATGTGCATTTTGTTTGCATAATTGAGCTTTTCGCTTTGATTTTCATCTTGTTTCCCATGACTATACTTGTTCAGGATTGCCTTGATCATCCTCTATCTTGGTATGTCTTGGTTGGTGTATAATGAGGTATAGTTTTCATGGTGTGGTGTGTTTGAAGTTTTTCCTTGTACGAACCAACAACCCTACACTAGTGTTTATCAACACTTGCATGGTTGTGTGCAAGAGATTCTTGTTTGTCTGAGAATCAGTCCACGCCTCGGATCTTCATATCATCCTGGTTTTATAATCACTGGTGTAGACTATCCATTGCAATATCAAACCTTGGTTTGCTTTCTATATTTGCTCAACAAGAAATTTCATCCATTTATCATTTCTTTATCTCATTTAATTCACAAGTTTCCAAGTCATTTATTCCCTCTCTCATCATCTTCATCTTTTCATTATCTAGTCTTCTAATCCATTTTGAGAGCACACCCGTGTTCTTTGAACCCACATGTCCTCTTGAGGGGGCATACCACTCCTTCCTCGTCATCCTTCCTCCTCGTCATCCTTCCTCATCTTATGACTAGGGCATCATGCTACTAGTCCTTATCCTTTTCTTCCACTATGTTTTATTATTCTTTGATATAACATCACTTCATGATGCTATATCAAAGAGGGGCAAAATGTAGACACCTAAAACTAATTAAATTAATATTTAATTAATTTAAGCCTGTCAACATAATTAATTGATTTAATTGTGTTATCCTTATTTTTCTCGATGTTAATTAAATCTAATTTAATTAATCCTGTCACTATTGTCCAATAATTAATCTATCAAATAAATTAATTAATTCCCTATTCTTCTAAGGTCACTTCAATAATTTTTTCTTTTAAACCCACTCAGTTAATTAATTTTAATTAATTAAACTAGTCATGTGATTCCTACAAATCACTTTTCCTAATCCCCACTTAGCCTAATTAATTCTTCTAGAATCTCTCATAATCCCACTTATCATTATTCTCCAATTTTAAATTCCCCCACTCATGTCACATCAATCTTGAACCTCTCAAAGAAATTCAAATTTCTTTGAATACCCCTATGCATCCTCACTTTGAAATTCAAATCTCTTTCCCCCCTTTTTCCAAGGAATTTTATATTCATTTTTATTTCTTGAATGCATCCTTGATCCATGTCCACTATCTTGAATCAATCTTAGCCTTTCATAAGCAAATCAATCCTGGCCCTCCATTGGCCTCCTCCAATCTATAAATTGGAGCATCTTTCCTTCTCAAAAGGAGAGTCTTCCATTCTTCTATTCTTATGTTGTCAATTTCTCCTCCTATCATATTTCCTCAATATCCATATCCATCTATCCTTCATACTTCATCCAAATCCTTATTCCATCTACCTTGTTGAGCACTTAGAGCAATCCACATCCACAACAAGCAAAGAGAAAATCAAGTGGAGCAATCAAAGGGGCACCTTCACTTCATGAAGCTCAATCTGAGGAACAAGTGGAGATATATGGAGGTATAATGGTGTTTTACTAAGTTTATTTGAGTGTTCATGTATATTTGTGCTTAAACTAACCATTTATCTTCATCCTAGTTTTCCTTTGCTTCAGGTAGTGTTGTCATGTGGGACCCTCAACCCTCCTTGACACCCTAACCTCTCTAGTGATGCTCTCACTAACAATTTGAACTTTATGTGTACTGGCAGCTTGATTGTGTTAACATGTAGTATATACTTATCTTTTAGGAATATAATAAGGAAGAACCTATTTAGTGATTCTTAGTGTTTTGTTTTTTGAGAGAAATAAGATTAGTACTGAATAATGGCGTATTATGATGACCCATTATTTGTAAACTTGATAATTATCCATCACTAACAACCTACAATTATTTTTTAAAGGCAAGTTGATGATTTTGTACAAATCTGCAAATTTAGAATACCCTCTTGAGTTTGGTGAAGCTCAAAGAGAAGAAGGCTAGTATAGCCTTGTTATATTGTGTTTTCTTGTCCTTAATATGTGGATAGGGTCAAATATGTGATCCAGATGTTCAATCCCATGCTCTAGGTTTTTATAATTTCTTAGGATTGAGGCTAGCAAGAAAAATTGTCAACATAAGGTTCAAATATAGCCCCAGTAGGAAAATGATAGGAAAATGATGACTTTCAACAATAGCAATAATTTAGAGAACAAAAAATGAACACACTAGGCCACATCTAGAAATAAGATACAAAGAGGAACATATAGCTACAATCTGGAGCTAAAAGTACAAGATAGGTGTGTTGGGTGCCCTAGTCCAAGGGGTGTCCAAACTGAAAGAAAGGGACATAAATGCAATCATGAGGTCTTGTAGGCTTTCTTCCCAAACATCAACTAAAAAATGTCACACACAGATGTTGGGCACCATAGTATTGTTGTTTCCACCTACTCAAAATCTAGGACTATTTATAACTATCTTCTTTGCTCAACTATAACCTCTTATGCTATTAAACCTGAACTTACATCCCATGTCAAATCCAATGTCGGTGTTCCCACCTCCATAACAGTTGTGATTGATATAAAAGAGAGCTTATCCTTAGAAGAAAAAAGGCTAAATGATAATGGAAATATTGAAATGACACGATTATACATTAGGTATGAAACCCTCTCATGGAGTTTTATATAAAAGTCGTGATGCAAGCTCTTTAGACAAGTCGTGAAAGTATTAATGCAATAATATGATAAACATAAATCACACATGAAATCATACTTTAATATTGAATGTGTGTAGTTTGTTGCTCAATGTGTTGAATATTCAGATCTAGAATGTTTGAATTCTCTTGGAGTTTATTGAATTGTAACTTAACTTTATAAATTATAGATGTGCTTTATATATGGATCACAATCTTATTTCCAAGTTTAGACTAACATAAAAAGGTCATAAACAAAAATTGAGACTAGATTCAAAATTGTGAAGGCTAACACTAGTAATGGCAACAATTTTGGGGAATTTTGGTGGGATATGTGTACTGGGCACCCAAGTCCCACCAAAATAGGGCCTCCAAAAATGAAACATGGGTGTCGGTGTTTTTTATGCTAGGTGTGATCCTAATTTAAGTATTCGATGATTATATTGAATTGTGAGATTAATAATAAATATTTAATGTAGAATGTGGCCCAAATAAGCTTAAAATGATCTAGGAAAAAGCACACTAAAGTAGGTCCTAGTTAGAGTGTGAAATTGATAAGCAATAGAATTTACTACACTACAACAACTTCAACAAGAATAATCTCATCTTCATGTGAAGGTATTTTTTCTTAGTACTTTTGCCTCATCACTTCTATTAGGTGTTAAAAGTAATGAATTGGAAGGTCATATTTCCTTGGTACAATAGCTTGAACATTTTCAAATATATAAACAACATCATGATAATAATAATCATCTCCCTAACCACTAAATTTATATTCAAATGCATCTAAATAATCAATATCTTCATCATAGTATTGTGAGTTTTCATCTTCATAAAGAATGCATTTTTTTTGTTAGTTATGGTAGTCATACAACCTATAAGGTCACGCGAAAGGTAGTGAATGCCAAATGATAGAGGAAAAACATGGAAATTCACATCATCTCTTTTGAGAGGACTATGAATTACCTTGCTCTACTATTTTCAATCCCTTTGATGAAGTACATTATTCCTTTCATGCTATTGTGGTCTTTTAGACCAATCAAAATTATAACCCCTATTATGCAAGCATTGACCTATTACCTAAATCTTTCTATGAACTAAATTTGGTGGCTTGCTACAGGCCTTACACATTGCATTTGAAGTAAGGTACACAATTTTTTTTTTACAAGTTTCTTGATTTTTCACATTATGGTTTAAAAGTCAAAGTTCATTTCACATATGCAAATAGTTCAAGGAAATCACAACAAAATATTGCATAGAAATAACTTTTGTATTACAATAAATGTGTAAGGTATCCCACACAATCCATGGGAATAGCTTAAAGAGATACTTTATCATAGAACAATAAACATATAACAAATAAGAGGGGTATGTAAAAGAAAGACAAGGAACCCGTCATTGCCTGAAAAGGGTGATAAGTTCCTTTTGATATGACACCGACACCTCCAGAGATCCAAGTACTCTGTTGTTCACTCCAAGGAAGAACCTAAAAAAGAGAGAGAGGAAGATATTGTTAGAGCTCAAGGTTACTTATCTTTCTCTTGCATACATGCTATTATTCCCAATAAGCTCACAATGCTATATCTAATCAATACAGAGAAGTTGAATAGAATCTATCACCGAGGCATCTTATCATAAGACCAAAAGATGCACTTATTTTGCTAACTTGTTTGTTCACTGTGTACGTATAGGTACATAGTGCAAAACTGATTTATCATTATTGTATGTGGATTAAAATGGGCTCCCACAAGGGTAGAGCTCAACATACTAAGTAGTGATGCTAGAACAGTCATGACATTTTCATAAAAATAATTGTGCTATTATCATAAATGAAATGTCTTTATCACATGTAGGCATGATAGTACAAATCCAAATGCTACTAGATACAAAATATCAATCATCATATGAGCCATCAAAGAACAAGTATCTACAACTATTATCACACACAGTGACACATAATGGCATCAAATCATTAGATGATAGTGGGTATACTAGTCGGTGCAAATACAACTCCTGAATCAAAGTAATACTATACAGTTTCAAAATGTCATATATCTTGATAGTCATATAACTCTTCCACAATGCAGATCACATAGAAGATTAAACTTCTTAGAACAATCTAAGATAGTACCAAGGATTAAAGAGTAATAAATCTACAATCATGTTGCTGGCTTCATGAGCAATCATTATCAAAAGGCCATTATAGCAGCATTTTAAGACATAGTTGCAATCCCTTATAGAGCAGTGAACAAAGAGCAGTGGATAATTATCAATGATGGCATATACAATATTCTAGAATCTGGAGATGAAAAGATGATCGACCCATGCACACCAATAGTACAATCCATAAGGTGACTTTGTGACTGTCATTATTGTAGTTATCTCAAGGTAAAAAATCAGATCCATGAAAATTTATTTGGCAAAGACTTTTTACAAGCCCATAAAAGGTATAATTTTTTTTCATGATAACTATTTTGCAAACCAATATGAGCTTAAGGATAGTTTATCAAAAAACCCAAAGAACTAATCCAATGGAAAGAATGAACAATTCTTGACCACAAAATTCATGGCCATTGCATGTTGACCACAAAATTCATGGCCATTGCATGGTGTCCAGGTACCTGTAGCAACTATTTAGATAGAAGTTTACTGATCCAAGGTTCATAGTCTTCATAAGGTCTTAAGAATCATTAATGAAAGGCACAAGGGTTTGCAGTGGATTTAATGACAGGTTATCAAAGTATTGAGGAGGTTGCACATATACTATGTTATTGAAGAATTTTAAAAAATAGCAGTCATTTAGACTCAATCACCATTAGAAGCACAATGATGTATCACAACATATGAGGATAACAACAGTTAAGTAGAGTCCTTGTCAAAGGGCAAGGACCTATAGCAGTGATTCATTATGAAAGAATGTGATAGTTGAAGTCATATACAGAGCATCAAGATAGAAACACTTAGAACAACAATCAAAATCTCTAGGAGTGCCATGAGTATAATCCATTGAGGGTCATAGTTTGAGAACAATATGAGAATAAATTATAGCATCTAGTGATTCCCTAAACTCAAGCTTCAAAGTGCAGAGCCATAGAATATAGAGGACAATGTCCACAATAACAAAGTAGAAAATGTTTAGTCACAGGGATACATGACCTAATGAACATTATACACAACCACAAAGGTTTTCAGACAAGAAAAATCATAGAACATTGTTACCATGATGACTCAATAGCAATACTCTTTCAAAGGCAGTCCTTAGAGCTTAGAGATCACTGTCAATATGATATGGAGAGATCACGAAGACACTGTCATAGTGGCAAAATACACAAGAGGAATATTATCATTTTTGCAGCCTCATTAGAATGGATAAAGCCACATCAAAGTCTGACAGAGGGAAAAGAATAATAGAAATAAATCACTATCAAAGTGTAGTCAAGATATAAGAAGAAACTAAAGGCATCAAGAGAACAATATCGAGGGCCATCATGCACCAGTTAATCAGTGCAATATAAGCTTTCACATAGTCTGTGAAAAGTTCAGCACCAAACAAACAATGTACAATGACTGTTCAAAGCAATATACAGTCACCTTCTAGGAAAGATTTGAGGATAGGGTGTAAATTTATTTGACGATGGTCACAGTAAGACCTAGTATAAATCATGGTTGCAACATTTGTAGAACTTATTAACATAGAAAAGAAGTCCTAGATCATGCATGATGAGGGTAGTTATCATAATTAAAAACTTAATACACCACTTCAAGGACACAAATATAGAAAAACACAAAGATTTTCATAGCTATAATCTGAGTTCATGCATAGGGTAAGCAGATGAAAACTCTGAATACATACAAAAAATAAAAGCCAAAGCTTTGCCATTAAATAAAATACAGTTTGATTCATGAAAATCAAGTATGTAAAAGGGTTTTTGCTGAAAACCCAAAATAGATGCATAAAAAAAGCAAAATCCCTGCATGCCTTTTCTTCCAGAAAGAGATAATAACAACATGAGAGGAAAATCAGCTACATACTGCATAGGATCATGCAAAAGTCCTAGTTTCCAGCCTCAGAAGGTCCTGTCCAAAACCCTAGCTCGAGCAAAGTGCATGATGGCGGCCAAAGAAACAGAATGCATGTTGGCAAAGAGTCTTCTTCAAGAAGACAAAAGTAAAATAAGCATGTTTTACGGATTGTTGCTCTCTTTTTGCATGCCCTAATTCGATGCATTATGGGATTTTTTGTTTTGATTTATTTTTAAAATAAATCTTTTCCCTCTTATTATCATGGGGGAAATGACTTTTATAGTCATTAAACTTATGATATGCATAAAATGCAGAAAACTTAAAAGAGGTTCAAGATTTTTGCATGCCTTTAATAATTTAATATAATATTATTAAAAATAATTTTATTAATTGTTTTTAATAATGTTATATTATATATATTTTTTTTAAAAGAAAGGAAATTATTTGCACGTTCTATGATAATATTAATTTTAATTTAACATTTATTGAAACAACCTTATTAATTGTTTTAATAATTGTTAAATTGAAATCATTTAATAAGGAAAAGTAATAAAAGAGATGTATTATGCATGCATGGAAAAAGACTTAACATGGGCTTTCTTTTTCTTTTTTCTTGATCTTTTAAAAGCATGCAGTTGTCAATGTCTAACAATAGGGACTTATGGAGTAGTTTGTAGCAGTTTTCAGCTAGCAGAGAGTTCCACTTGCATGCCCCTTGAGTCAAGGAGCTATTTTGGTCATCAATTAGTCAATGTGGAGCAGTTATGCATTCTTTTTGAGAAATTTCAACCAAAGGACTCTACATTCAAATTTTTGAAGGGCAAAGTGAAATATGGAGACATCTATCTTTAGCCCTATTTTCTCTCAAGGGCTATCTTTTATATATAGTCTTCCATTTTTCTCTCTTTTGGGCAGTTCTTTCTCTCCTCAGCATGATTGCAGACTAATTTTGGTCTCTTTCATGCTCAAGGACAACATTGTAGCTCACTTTTTTGAGATTGTAACAACAAAAAAGCTCCTTTATTTTTCAACAAAATAGCAATGTTTTCCTTTTCAATAATTCTTTTATTGTGTTATATGCTAAGTGTAGGTCATGGATTGTGTTAACTGATTTTAATAGTTTGTAGTTGTGAAAACATATTGTTTTCCTCCAAGTAAGTATTGAATTCAACCCGTTTGAGGAAATACTTATGCAAATCATGTTTAGTTTAATTGTGAGAGTTTCATGGCTATTTGTTGAAGGTTTTGTGAGAAAAGGCAGGTTGCAGATATCAGATAAAATATTTGGTGTTTCACCTCATAGGATAGGTTTAACTTTAGTATTCCTTCTATCCTTTTACTCAACAAAAATTAGTTTGCAGGAGATTCATCATAAAGGAAGCCGACGTATAATCCAAAGGTCTACTTTCAGTATAGGCAACCCACATGCCTAAAAGTATTCCCATGTTTCACAAGATTGTTGGGTTTTACACTTAGCTTCATGGGTGCAATCCTTTGTGACAAGATGACCTTCATTAAAATGAGATAAAACACCATGAGGTGACAACCCCTTTTAATTTATTTGTACCTTGTATTTTAGGTCTTTTACAACACCTATCATTCTTGTCCAATTTTTCATTAGCTTTTAGAATTTTTTTTAGGTATTTTATTTTAGTTGATCCAATTTGGTAACATTATCTTAATGTGTTTAAACTATAATATTGCAGTGTCAAAAATTGCATACCCCTTTGCAATTCCACCTATACTTTTGTATCTACTTTAGTGTCAATTACCCTAGCATCTGAGTAGGCTCATTTCAGCCCTTGCATCAACCTTTTCCCTCTGAGGATGCTTAGGAATCCTTTTCAGTAGCTATCTTTCAACATCAACTTTACATTAGTCGTGTGTTTCTCTTAGCACCCAAAATATTTTAGCATGATTTATCTAGACACTAGCGTGTCATGCGAACATCTGTGCATTGTGCAAACATCTTGTGACATCTTAACGTTCAAATGTTAGTTCTGAGTGTTTTGACATTTATCACCTGCCCAGGTTGGTGGAAATGACTTGGAATCTTCTAAATGGCTTTCCAACCTCTCTTTCCCCTCCTATTCTCCCTTTTAATGCTATCTCTTTCATTCAAGTAGGCTCTTTGGTTCTCTTGGCAATATCTGGTATTCTCACAACTTTCTCTTGGCCTCTCTCTCTCTCTCTCACACACACTCTCTCTCTCACTTGCTATAGCAATCTCTAACTTGCCGCAATACTCGTTACATATCTCTATTTCATGCGAAGGCTCGAAGTTATTCAACCTTTGCATGTAGGAAAAGTGATTTTTCACAACATGCAAAGAATTGGAAAAGATGAACACAACCCACAACCTAAATTTACTATGAAATCTTCCTATTTATACAAAGCATAAACGAGATGGAGCAAAGGATTCAAAATTAAATCATAATAACTCTATCAAATTATTCATCTGAAAATGGAAAAATAAGAATAATTGACAAGAAAATTGAAAAAAACTCTCTATTGCACATGGAAAAATAATCTCTATTACAATGCTAAAAACTGAAAAGTGTTGAGACACAATGCCTTTTTTGCTATGTGTGTAGCATACAAGAAAGAACAAGAGGGCAAAAAGGAGGAGAAAAGAATATATAGAAGACTCTCCTTCAAAAACCCTAAAATGAAAAAAAACTGCATGAGAAAAAGCCTTGGGCGAATTTGCCCAAAATAGCCTAAAAAACTCATGTGTAACTCTGCCAAAAATAACCTCTCCTGCCAAAAATAGGTCTCCCACTAATAATCCATGAAAAAGACTCCCCCTGCTGAAAATAGAATTGCCACACTGCCAAAAATAGCTCTAAAAAAGCACACTTCCTCTGAAAAATCTCTGCATAGAAACCCGAGCTAAATATAGCATTGAGAAAAAAAAAACCCCCTTCGCTGGAAATCTGCATGCTGCCCATGCCAAATATAGCTCATGAACTGAAAAAATCAGCCCCCTTTCTTCATGCATTCTGAAAAGCCAAATATAGTTGTAAAATATCCCCTTTGATGAAAATTGCATGCTGCATAATACTTTTGCTTTTTACTTTAAAAATAATTTTATTTTCAACACTTAATTAAAATAATTCATTTTAATAAGTGTTAAAATAAAATATTTATTTTCTTTTCTATAATTCTTTTTATAATCCAATATAATTTTATTAAGATTTTAATAAAATTAATCTTAATAAAACTATTTTAAATTATAAATATGTTCTTCTTTGTTCTTTTTTATAACTTAATATATTTTAATTAGGATTTTAAATAAAAATCTTAATTAAAATATATTATAAATATTATGCAAGCAAAGGAATAAAAGAAAGCAAAGCTTTCTCCCCTTTATTTTACGAGTGTATTACATAGGTTTAATGACTAAAAAGTCATTGACCATGGGTTGCTCAATACATGCACATTTGTTTCTTCAAAACAAGTAAAAAGAAAGCCCTAATTCGAGGGCATGCAAAAACATATCGAAGCCTAAAGTGATTTCATTTTACTTTGCATTTGGTAACACTCTTCTTTTTGGAGAAGTCTTTATTCTGCCGTCAACATGCACTATGATTGTTATGCTTGAAATAGGGTTTTGATCAGGGTTGCAATATCTCTGCTAGAGTTGGAAATAAAGGTTCCGAGGCTTAATTTGGACATTTTCTGCAAGTTTGAGATAGCCATTCAATGGGCATGTACCAATTTTTCTTCGAACTTGACAACTCTAGATCTTGACCGCTAGTCTTATGAAGATTCTCACTGTCTTTTCTTTACTGACTTCAACTGCATCTACATGTGGCTTACATGGGTTGCATCAGGGTTTTTTGCTTAGAATGCATACTCTTGTGTTTATATCACCTATAACAACATATTTTTCTCATGAAGGGTTTATTTTCCCAAAAGCATGTATATACTTAGGGTTTCTGGGTGAAACCCTAAATACATAAATGCTTTTAACTGTAAATAGTTATTTTTGTAACTACTTATAACTAGGGGTTGCTTTTCCACTTTTGAGGCGATTCACTATGATTTTAATGCATGACCATCTGTTTTCAATTGCTCTATTTACTATTCATTCATTGGCTTTGTTGAGATTCATACTGCTGTTGAATCTAGGGTTACTGTGATTGATATAATGCTTGTATATATTTTCCATGGCATTATATTGGAGATGCTCATTCACTATTACTGAGTGTAAATGATTTTCTTTTGATATCACTGTCATGTTTTATACTTTTTGCACTATTAGCAAATAGCATTCTTCATATTGATTGTTTAGGCCTCATTGACAGTGATATAATGCTATATTTTAGTACCTGTGATGAGACTATGCATTGATGGCACTATCTCTATGGATGAAGTACTAAGAATATACCTTACATGGGTTGCATCATTGACCTTTATTGCTCACTGTATTATTCTTAAGCACATCACTATCTTTATCTTGAAGATCATTATTATGACCATCTTCATGTGTACATGTGCATTCATCACTGCTTATTCACCATTGGATTTCTCTGGTATTTGCATGTGGAATGCAAGGCATGACCTCTGTCAAACTAATAGTTGAAAACTGCTATTGCTCTTTACTCATTTTATTCATATGATGATATTTTTTAGTCAGAAGCTTGGAACTTGCTATGAAATATGGTGGAGTTGATAGTTCAAAGGGTTTTCATACTACTGATAAAAATTGTAGCATCATGCATACCTCTATTTTTTTCTTTATATTTGCTCTATCAAACTGTCTATATGATGATAGTCTTTCATATTCTATGAAAATCTCTTTAACATCTTTCTATATGTCCTACAATTTTGACTTTATATGATATCATGTGTTTGAAGGTTGCTCTTAACTTCTAACTAACTGCTCAAAGTTCGGTTCCTTACTATATCATGCCCTTTTATAGTCAAGAATATTGCCTTATGTGGCTCTCTACTATCCTCATCTGTCTGTTCATTTTGATTCTACTGCCTAAGGTACTTTAATCATGGTGGACACTGATATTGTTGCTACTTATTCAATTTTGTCAAAACTCTTAGCTTAATGCTTTGGGTTGTGTCTTTATTACACAATGATCTTTGTAATTGTGCACGATGGTTTGATGTTGCTCTAAGTGTCACTATGCTTATGTGCTTTATTAATCTGTCACAACTTTTTTGTCTATTGCTCCTAATAATGATGAGGCCTCTGTTTGTTCTTGTGGAATGACCTTGGCTTCTATATATATGATTATCATGAATAGACCGTGACTGCTTATATACTTGCCCATTAGCATCTTTACCAATGTTTCTTCATAATGATCATGCCTTATCTATGATTTCTTTGCAACATGATAGTGGTTGAGACCTTAAGGCACTGTCCCAACTCAACATATATCTGTTACTTATGTATTGACTGTTACAAATCTTTGTCTCAAGCATATTGTCATGCGAATGTTTGTGAACTGTAACTATTATAATTATTATTGCACCATTGACAAAATAGTTCATGATTTCTTTCTTAGCCATAAGACTATGAACTATGTACATTGTTCTTTGCTTCAAAGTGATTTCTCTGTGAGATGAATATATCTAGTTGATCTATCTTAGGGATCTTTACTATGGTGGCTATAGCAATGACTGCCATTAAAACTACTATCTCATCTCATAACATTGTCATTATCCTGTAGCATTGCTTTGAAAGCTTCTTTGTACTTTGGCATATGACTTTGTATGTGTTGACCTCTAATTGCTCATTTAAATATTTCTTTCACTGTTATAGTATGATCACTTAAATATTTATATGATTGCACCTTTTGCATGAAAGACTGTTTGATTGTAAAGAATAAAGGTATGCCATCTTTGTATAGTGCATCACCCTGATCATTGTCCATTTATTTTTATGACTGTCACCGATATATCTTCACCAATATTTTCCCCTTTAAAAGTGATAAGCCATGTTCTTAAATCACTAAAGAGATTTCATGCATATCTCTAACAGTAAATGCTATTACTATCAGGGGTTGTTGATAGGGAGCTTGGTAGGAAAATGCTCACAAGGATAATTTGCTCAATAAGGATCAATTTGTTACAAAAGACTTATAGATTCTATTGTGTATGTTTACTCAATCTGTCTGATTGTCATGATGCCAAGTACTCCAAGGTTTTCTTGCCTAGCAAACTCCCTTTCTGGTGATGACTCTTGCCCATGCACAAAACTACTCAAAATACTTACCCTTCCAACCACACTTGCTCATGCTTGGCTCTTGGGGCCTTCAACCTTCAGTTTCAGTGTGTACTAGGGGTCTTCCACATGGAAAAATAGGGGCAATAAGGTAATGTTCACCTTTGAGTGCTCATAAACTTGGTTGAGGTCTTCAACCTTTAACTTGCTCAAATTCACTACCAAGGATCAACTACTCCCAAATGAGGCTGCACACAGTTTAGGAGACCTAAGGAGCACTTGGAGGACTTCTTGGAATGTTTCCATAGTGTTTCTTAGCCCCAAGTTTCATTTTTCAAATGGGTTCAAGCAATTTGGTAAAAAACTGTCAAAGTTGTGTGTTATGTAGCAGGGCTACTAGCCCGTGGAGGCCTAATTGGCCTTGTTTTGCTCCCTCCAGCCAACGATGGCATTTTTAACCACAAAGAAATTTTGGGATGGTGTTTTGTGAGTTTATGCTCAAGGATTTTTGAGGTTTAGCTCACTGTTAGTGTAGTTTTCAGATTGTCCACTTTTTATGGCATAATTTGAGGGTTTGGTAGGGTTTTGAGTGCTTCTACCATAGTTGCTCTCCTTCAAACTTGTTTCAAACTCCTTGGCTGCTTGGATACCTCTTCCAAACCATATTTAAGCTTTCCCTACCTTGTTTGGATAGACATTATGCCAAACACTTGGTAAACAAGAAGGAGAACAGTCACTGTCACTGTCTTTTTACTGTCTTTTGATAGTCAACTGCTGTCTTCACTTTAATACCTACACAAGGGAATATTTGTATAGAGAGAATACCTCAAAGAGGTCTAAGAAGCATTAAAATAACTCCTATTACATTTCCCTTAGTATTCCAAGGCGTGGATAATGCTTTGAAGCATTCCATTTAGCAAAATGACAACAAATTTCACAAAAATAGTGAACTCACTGTTTTGTCTACAAAATGAGAATGATTACAAGGTGTAAGATATTATAATACATAAAGATGGTGTTTCAAATCCTTGGTCACATGTATAGACCTCTGCCTCAATGATTTGTCCATTCCAAATTACCTTTGGTTGACAATCTTGAGTTTTAATCATGAACTAGCCTAGTTGCTCCAACTTGCCTAGTTCACACTCAAATGCATCTTCAAACCATTCTCCTAGCACAAAAAGAGAGGAATATACATTATATACACATGGTTCAACTTGGAAGAATCCATTGGAGGGATCCCAAACCTAGATCAACCAAGTTGACACATTTTACAACTCCAAACCCTTGGCAGGGTAGCAGATACACAGTTTACAAATATTTTTGAATAAGCACCTTGCAAATGGAAAAATAATGAAAAAATTACATGAGAAGCCTTGTTACACCAAAATATCAACTGCCAAGAAGGTACAATATGGATTTGTACAGCTACAGTACAAATTGCCCTTCAAAAGGAACAAAAAACAGTCATAAAAGCCAAAAAAAACTTGTTTTCTATTGAGTTACTCTTGCAAATACAATAACCAACCATTTCCAAGGAAAAGGGAGGCCTTATATAGTTTCTCCAGTTGGTTTCCACACCCTTGTATGGACAAGAGGCTTCAATAATTACATTTTTCAAGAAAATGACAATTTTTACAACTTTCTTAAGCCAAATGACAACTTTTCTTGCTCACAAAGGCATTTTTGACAACCTAGCCTTATCAACTTGCCTAAACAACTTAGACATGCTTAGAAACACTAAAAAAACATGTTTCAATGCTCTTGAAACCATTAGGAAACCTTTTTGGCAATTTTTCACATTTTGCTAAAAATTGTCAACTCAAGGCCTGAAATGCAAGATTTGATCTCTTAAGCCCAAAATGAGATCAAAACCACTAAACATGATCCAAAACAACCTAAAACAACAAAAAAAACCTAACACAATACTTTACAAAAATAAAAGCATGAAATACCCAAAAATGGGAGTTTGACTCAACTAGGTGCTCCTACACCATACTCCCCCAAAAACAAAGAAGTCATGTGACTCCTTGAGGCAGAAAAGAAGAAGGAATGCCAACTTTCTGAAAGTTTTGAAAGTCAACTTCAGGTATCCAAGTGGCATCTGAGATAGGCTGATCCTTCAACTTGATGAGATGCTCCATGTAGGTATGATTCCTTGTCTTTTTGAGAACTCTGGAGTCTAGAACCTGTTCAGCATGGGGAAAAGAAAGAGAAGGGAGAGATAGATCAGAAAGGGATTGAGAGACATTTGAAACTCTTTGAATCTCCTCAGGTGGCTTCCCTTTGAAAGTAATCAGATCTATGGAAAATTGAACATCTCTCTTTGTAGCATCCACTCTTGCCTTGACTTTTTGAGAGATGTCTTGGAGAGCTTGTCTCACTTGCTCATGAACCTCCTTCATGGAATGAGCCATGTCATCTGGTGTCCCACTCTTATGCTACAAGTTAGTGATATCCCTCAACTCCATTATACCCCTTAGATGCATACCATAAACAACTTCAAATGGACTTTTACCTGTAGACCGGTTAACACTATCATTGTAGGCATATTCTGCTTGATGAATGAGTTGATCCCAACTCTGTCCATATTCCTTTGCCAAAAACCTAAGCATGTTTCCAAGAGACCTATTCACAACTTCAGTTTGGCCATCAATTTGTGGATGATAAGCTGAACCAAAAGAGAGATTAGTACCCAATCTCTTCCACAATGTTTTCCAAAAATGACCAAGAAACTTCACATCCCTATCTGAAACAATGCTAGTAGGCAAACCATGAATTCTAAAAACTTCTTTGAAAAAAAAAAAGGCAATATGACTTGCATCATGTGTTGTTTTGCAAGGAATGAAGTGAGCCATCTTACTAAATCTATCAACTACTACAAAGATGCTATCAAATCCTGCTTGAGTTCTAGGTAGTCCTACTACAAAATCCATGCTAATGCAATCCCAAGGCCTATGTGGAATGGGAAGAGGCTGATATAAACCAGCATTAGAGGAGTTACCTTTTGCTTTCTGGCATACCAAGCACTGCTCAACATACCTCCTGATGTCTCTCTGCATCTTACGCCAATAATAGAACCTTTGAACTAGCTCTAAGGTCTTATTGAGACCGAAATGTCCACTTAAGCACCCATTGTGCTTCTCTTGAATGAGGTTCTCTCTCATAGAACCTTGTGGAACACACAACTGTCCACCCCTGAATAACAAACCATCCTGCAAGGTGAAATCAGCATATGCCCCATGGAAGTTATTCTCAAAATCTTTACAAACTTTATAAGCTTCAGCAAAATCATTATCAGTAGGATACATGTCCCTGAAACTATCAATACCAATGCTCTGAACTTGAATCTCATGAATAGTTAACAACCTTCTACTCAAAGCATCTGCTACTTTATTCAACTGACCCTTCTTATGCTTAAGAGTAAAAGTGTAAGCTTGTAAATATTCTACCCTTTTAACATGCCTATGATTCAGTTTATCCTGTGAGTTCAAGAAACTGAGTGCCTGATTATCTGTGTATACAACAAACTCATTAGGAAGAAGATAATGTCTCCATTTCCTAAGTACTTGTACTAATGTATAAAGTTCTAAATCATAGGATGAGTACTTTTTCTTTGCATCATTTAACTTTTCACTAAAGAATGCAACTGGTCTAATTTCTTGACTTAAAACCGCTCCTACAACAATATTACTAGCATCACATTCAATAGTAAAAAGATTATCAAAACTAGGCAAAATGAGCTGGTTGAGTAGCTACTTTAGTTTTCAGTAATTCAAACCCCTTATTTGCTACACTTGTCCATTGAAACTTTACCTTGACACCCCCTTTTATGGTGTCCAACATTGGAGCACAAATCTCACTGAATCCCCTGATGAATTTCTTGTAAAATTGAGCCAAACCATGGAAGCTTCTGACATCACTAGCTATTTTAGGAGTTGGCCAACTGGTTATTGCTGCAACTTTTGAGTGATCCATTTTCAGATTGCCTCCTGATACAACAAAACCAAGATAGACCAATTCTTGCTTCATAAAATCACATTTCTCAAGATTAATGGTTAGTTGTTCATCAGATAACTGTTTCAAAACATTAGCTAAATGCTATAAGTGCTCTTCCTTAGTCTTCCTAAAAATAAGAATATCATCTAAATACACTACAACAAATTTTCCAATGAAATCATGTAAAACTTCATTCATGAACCTCATGAATGTGCTGGGAGCATTAGAGAGTCCAAAAGGCATGACTAGCCATTCATAGAGACCCTCATTCATTTTGAAAGTGGTCTTGCACTCATCCCCCTCTTTGATCCTTATCTGATGGTAACCACTCTTCAAATCAATCTTGCTGAAATACTGTGCACCCCCAAAACAATCCATCAAATCATCTATCCTGGGTATGGGAAATCTGTATCTTATGGTGATTTTGTTTATGGCTCTGGAATATGTACAAAGTCTCCATGTTCCACCCTTCTTCGGTGCCAACATTGTAGGTACTGCACAAGGACTAATGCTTTTCCTAATCAGCCCTTGGTCTAAGAGTTCTTGTATTTGTCTTGCTACCTCTTTGTTTTGGTCAGGGGTCATCTTGTAGGCTGCCTTATTGGGCAAAGAGGCTCTAGGAATGAAGTCAATTTGATGGCTAATGGCTCTAGAAGGTGGTAAGGCTACAGGTGTATCATCACTGATTATTTGTTTGAAGTTATCAAGGATTTGCTGCACTTCATATGGTATCTCAACTTTCTTTTCTACCTTTTCTTCCTTAGGCTTCACTATGAGTGCAAATCCTACTCCTTCACCTCCTTCTAGAGTTTTTATTAACTCTTTCTCATTCACTAACAAGATTTTAGGCACCTTATTGCTGCTCTCTCCTTCTTCAATGAGGGATTGAATTTGATAGCTTACTCCATCTTTCTGAAAAGAATAGGAGTTTCTTTCCCCATCATGTTGTGCTTTTCGGTCAAACTGCCATGGTCTACCCAACAGCAGGTGGCAAGCATCCATAGGAAGGATGTCACATAGGATCCTATCTACATATCCCCCAATGTGGAAATCTACCCAAGCTTGCTCATTTACCAACACATGTTGTCCCTTATTCAACCAGGTGACTTTGTATGGCTCCTTGTGTTGTATCCTAGGTAGTGTCAATTTGCTTACTGCTTCTTCTGATATGATGTTATCTGTGGATCCTGAATCTATGATCACCTTACACACCTTTCCCATGATTTTACACTTAATCCTAAACAATGCTCTTCTCTGTAAGGCCTCTGCACTATGTGGCTTCTTCATTAACACTCTCTTGATCATCAAACTTTCACCATCTTCTGAAGCTAGGTGGTTCAATGCTGAAGTTCTGGTATTACCTCCATCTTCTTGAACATAGTTTACTCTCTTTTCACCTCCATAGGATGAACTAGGCTTCTCTGGGCATCTATAGGTACGGTGGCCCAACTTTTGGCAGTTATAGCACTTCATGGTTGAGAAGTAGGACCCTCTCCCTGGTCCATTAGATCTACCCCTACTCAGGTTGCTTGATCCCCTACCCCTATAGTTGGGTTTGGTCTGAGAATCCCCACTTTGCTCAATAAGCTTAGACTCTCCCTGGGACCTTTGATCTATGTTTCTTCCCCCAAAACTGCCTCTATGGCCTCTACCATCTCTTCCCCTACCTCTTCCTCTATTGTTTTGTTCTTGCTTTCTTCTACCTTTCTCTTCCACCTTAAGTGCCAATTGATAGCACTTGTGTACGGTTTGCGGGCACAACAAGCTCATCTCTTCCTAGATGTTCCACCTTAACCCGTTCAAGTAGCTTGCCACTTTGATACTTTCATCCTCCACCACTCTGGATCTCATGCACAGTTTCTGAAACTCTTCAGTGTAGCTACTGACATCTAGGTCTTTTTGTCTCAAGTTTTGTCTTTTCTTGTGAAGTTGTATCTCATAGTCTTCAAGAAGGCAGGTCTCTTTGATTTTGGCTACCATTGCCTTCCAGGTGGCTAGTGGTTGCTTGCCTACTTTCACCCTTTCCTCTTGGATGAATTTCCACCATGTTAAGGCTACCCCTCTCAGCCTTGATTTTGACACCTTGACCTTTTGTGCTTTAGTCACTCCATCACACTCAAAATGGTTTTCTAACCCTTCAATCCACTATATTAGAGCATCTGGAAACATCTTCCCACTGAAAAGAGCCACTCCTTCTAAGGTCTTACCACTCATAGCTCTCAAGGCTTTCAAGAATGGTTCTTGCTCAATTACAGGGTCGGGCATGGGGACTTTATCCTCTATTGCCATCATTTTACCCTGATCTCCAACCTTATCATGGACTTCTTCAGTTTTGACTTCTACTTCAGCTAGTTTCATTGCTAGTTGATCTAATCTTTCTCTGAGTGCCCTATTTTCCTCTTCTTGGTCCTCTACCTTCTTAGCCAATTCTGCATTGGTCACCATGTTTGCCTAATGTGTCTTTCCCCCGAATCTTTTGTTGGCTCTGATACCACTATGATAGGGAGCTTGGTAGGAAAGTGCTCACAAGGCTAATTTGCTCAATAAGGATCAATTTGTTACAAAAGAATTATAGATTCTATTGTGTATGTTTACTCAATCTGTCTGATTGTCATGATGCCAAGTACTCCAAGGTTTTCTTGCCTAGCAAACTCCCTTTCTGGTGATGACTCTTGCCCATGCACAAAACTACTCAAAATACTTACCCTTCCAACCAAACTTGCTCTTGCTTGGCTCTTGGGGCCTTCAACCTTTAGTTTCAATGTGTACTAGGGGTCTTCCACATGGAAAAATAGGGGCAATAAGGTAATGTTCACCTTTGAGTGCTCATAAACTTGGTTGAGGTCTTCAACCTTTAACTTGCTCAAATTCACTACCAAGGATCAAATACCCCCAAATGAGGTTGCACATGGTTTAGGAGACCTAAGGAGCACTTGGAGGACTGCTTGGAATGTTTCCATAGTGTTTCTTAGCCCCAAGTTTCATTTTTCAAATGGGTTCAAGCAATTTGGTAAAAAACTGTCAAAGTTGTGTGTTATGTAGCAGGGCTACTAGCCCGTGGAGGCCTAATTGGCCTTGTTTTGCTCCCTCCAGCCAACGATGGCCTTTTTAACCATAAAGAAAGTTCGGGATGGTGTTTTGGGAGTGTATTCTCAAGGATTTTTGAGGTTTAGCCCACTGTTAGTGTAGTTTTCAGACTGTCCACTTTTTATGGCATAATTTGAGGGTTTGGTAGGGTTTTGAGTGCTTCTACCATAGTTGCTCTCCTTCAAACTTGTTTCAAACTCCCTATCTGCTTGGATACCTCTGTCACACCATATTGAAGCTTTCCCTACCTTGGTTGGATAGACATTATGCCAAACACTTGGCAAACAAGAAGGAGAACAGTCACTGTCACTGTCTTTTTACTGTCTTTTGACAGTCAACCACAATCTTCACTTTAATACCTGCACAAGGGAATATTTGTATAGAGAGAATAACTCAAAGAGGTCTGATAAGAATTAAAAGAACTCCTATTACATTTCCCTTAGTGTTCCAAGGCGTGGATAATGCTTTGAAGCATTCCATTTAGCGAAATGACAACAAATTTCACAAAAACAGTGAACTCACTGTTTTGTCTACAAAATGAGAATGATTACAAGGTGTAAGATATTCTAATACATAAATATGGTGTTTCAAATTCTTGGTCACATGTCTAGACCTCTGCCTCAATGATTTGTCCATTCCAAATTACCTTTGGTTGACAATCTTGAGTTTTAATCATGAACTAGCCTAGTTGCTCCAACTTGCCTAGTTCACACTCAAATGCATCTTCAAACCATTCTCTTGGCACAAAAAGAGAGGAATATACATTATATACACATGGTTCAACTTGGAAGAATCCATTGGAGGGATCCCAGACCTGGATCAACCAAGTTGACACATTTTACAACTCCAAACCCCTGGTAGGGCAGCAGATACACAGTTTACAAATATTTTTGAATAAGCACCTTGCAAATGGAAAAATAATGAAAAAATTACATGAGAAGCCTTGTTACACCAACATATCAACTTCCAAGAAGGTACAATATGGATTTGTACAGCTACAGTACGGACTGCCCTTCAAAAGGAACAAAAAACAATCATAAAAGCCAAAAAAACTTGTTTTCTATTGAGTTACTCTTGCAAATACAATCACCAACCATTTCCAAGGAAAAGGGAGGCCTTATATAGTTTCTCTAGTTGGTTTCCATGCCCTTGTATGGACAAGAGGCTTCAATAATTACATTTTTCAAGAAAATGACAATTTTTACAACTTTCTTAAGCCAAATGACAACTTTTCTTGCTCACAAAGGCATTTTTGACAACCTAGCCTTATCAACTTGCCTAAACAACTTAGAAATGCTTAGAAACACTAAAAAAACATGTTTCAATGCTCTTGAAACCATTAGGAGACCTTTTTGGCAATTTTTCACATTTTGCCAAAAATTGTCAACTCAAGGCCTGAAATGCAAGATTTGATCTCTTAAGCCCAAAATGAGATCAAAACCACTAAACATGATCCGAAACAACCTAGAACAAAAAAAAAAACCTAACACAAGACTTTACAAAAATAAAAGCATGAAATACCCAAAAATGGGAGTTTGACTCAATTAGGTGCTCCTACACCAGTTGCTATCTTCTCATTGAATTTGTTTCATATGTGATCTCAACAAAGCACATCTCTCTATATGATTACATTATCATTATAAGTTCTTGAATTTGGTCATTCTATGGCTATTTATGTGAATAATGCCTTCACTGTATCTTTGCTTTTGCATTTTAAAATATTGTTATAAAGATTGTGTAACTGATCTTCTTTGTGTTTGGGCTTATACTATTGTCTGGTCCATTGATTGGCAATGATTGTTTCTTTGGGGTTAATGGACAACTGGATTATGTGGTGGCCTAAGAGTTTCTTGTCTCACCCAAACTATTCTTGTCTACTCTCTTTAGGACTGTCCTCGTGCCTTGATATGTGACCCATGTTATGATATTGTATTACTGTTTTAACAATCTTTTGGGAGCTCATTGTGATCTTTGCTGGTTAATTTTCTCTGTACACTCTTGTCTTTGTTTATAATCTATTGTCTTATATACTTGAGACTATGCATATTTTTTGTTAATGACTGAGACCTTCCCTTATTATTCTTATATAATAGTGCTTAAGATCTTTTCATTTGCCTTTCATTGTAGCTGCTATATATCTGCAATGTGATTGTAGCTGTCTTGCATGGTTCATCGTCACAAACATTTTTAATCGCTCTCTTATATTGATTTTTTCATTGTTATAATTGTTCTTAGGGTGCATCTTTGTTACAAGTCTGCTCACCTATTGTTAGATGTCTATATCCTTAGTACATAACCTCTTGTATGTGTCACCAAAGTCATGATGTGCTTGTTGTAATGGTCAATGATAGGCTCCTTCTCACCGTAGTTGGGCATTGGATTCTTAAGGTTATCCAAAACTAGAGCTTCTGAGTAATAAACATGTATATCTTTGGCACTTATACCTTCAGTACAATGTCCAAGTTGAGAATCATTGCATCCACATCTGGCTTCTTGGGGATCTTGCAAACATTGCTTAATAGAACTGGTTTTGGATATCTCGAGTAATTGCAACTGGTACCCTTACATATACAATGTATTTTCTTATTGTGAATAGTCCATTGACTTGATGTCTTAAACTCATGCATATTGTGGATGCGTTTATAAGTGACTTTTAATATGTTCTTCACTAAACTTGGTGTGCTTTTGACCACACATGTTGTTCTTGGTTAGTTTTTTGTGACTGATTTGAAATAGACTATCTCTTTATAGTGGCCTTCATAGACTACAAAGTTATTGTATCTTTCTTGACACTTTTGTGGCTATCAATGTTGTTTTATACATCTAAAATGTGTATTAACATTGAGCACTTTTATGTATCTTTGTTTGCACTCACTGTCTATCTGTGATATTTTCCCAAATTTATTTATTTTTACTTCCGTAATCACTCATGTGATGGCTCTAGTCATCTATTGACCATGAAACACAATTTTATTCACTGTTGTATGTGTTGTCATTGAAGGACAACTTATATTGTCATTGAGTGACAATACATGGGACTCTGGATACTGTTGTGTTCTTTGTTTAACAAGATGATTAGTATTACCTCATGAGTGATGACTGGTATGCTGAGCTCAACCCTTGTGGGAGCCCATTTTATCCCACATACCTGATATTTATATGAAATGAAAAACTTGTATCTGCAAATGAAACAAACAAGTTAGATAAAACATGATACTTTCTGTTATCTCACAAAAATTTCCCTGTATTGATCTTTCTTTTTACTTCGAGTCTGATGTAGCACTGTAAGAATATAGGGAATAGTAATATGTATGTAGGAGCGAGATAAGTAACCTGAAGCTCTAAGAATTTTTCCTCTCTCTTTTTTAGGTCATCTCTTAGAGTGGATAGCAGAGCACTTGGATCAATGAAACTGATCATAAGACTTCTAGAAATAACTCATCAACCTATCCAGGCAATGATGGGTTCCCTCTCTCTCTCTTTCATATATTCTTCTGATTTCTTATTTGTTTACTGTACTATGATCAAAAAGATATCTCTTGGCTATTCTCATGGCTTGTGTGGGATTTCATGAATAGTTTGATCTTTATAAATAAAAATGTGTTTCATGCAAATGTTTATTCATGTATATCTCTTTGGATTCAAACAATTGCACATTTGAAATAAGATACTTGTATGGCATACATGTTTATTTGTAAAGATAGCAAATTTGAAAAAAAAATTGTGTACCTTTCTTCAAAGTACAATTTATAAGGCCTGTAATAGGTCACAAATTTAGGTGTAGCAAAATTTTGTAACATTTTTGGCGACCTCTCAGGGGTGTTTCCTTGCTAAACAAATAGAAACCATTAGCCTAGCATGTCCATTGGGCATTGAGTCAAATATGCCCTCTTCAAAAATCTAGAACTGGAACTCAACACTTCAAACAAAACCAAAATAACTGAAAACTAAAACTAGTTTGGCTCTCCATACAGCTGAGGCTGCAAACTGTGCAAAAGCACTTATTGAAAACTGCAATGAAAATTGAACTAAAACTGAAAAATGAAAACAATAATGTGCTGAAAGCACTTATTGGACTGAAACTTGCTGAATTCTGAAAGCAAACACTCAAAATAAGAAAACTGAAACTGCAAAGTGCTGAACAACACTTATTCAAATCAAACTACTACAACTCGGCTTATAGCTGGGCCTGACAAACTGTTGAAACCAAAAAGCTAAAACTGAAAACTACTCTACTATGTACATGTGCAAATTGTTAGTGCTCAATAGCATAGTTTGAGGTGAATCCCATTGAGAGGGATTGGCAACACCTCTACATCCAACTTAGCAAGCTAGATTGCATTGCTCTATTTGCATTCTGTGATAACATACAAGCCATCCCACATGGCATCAAACTTGGTATGCCTACCAAGACTGTACTTTAACTCATCCCATTTGAAAACAATGTCACCTTCATTAAATACTCTCGGGACTGCTTGTCTATCTAATGTCCTTTTCATCTGAGCATGGTGAACTTCCAACTTTCTAAATGCTTCTTTTCAAGTTTCCTCTAACTCCATGAGCTGTGCAAGCCTACTCTGCATTGGCTACTCCTCAAGTAGTTCTAGCTCCTTAACATAGCTCAGAGCTGGTAATTCAACTGAGATAGGTAACTTGGCTTCTTTTCCATAAGTGAGAACACAAGGTGAATTACGTGTTGACCTTTTTGGTGTTATTCTATCAGCCCATAGGGCTAACTTGAGCTTTTCGTGCCAAGTTCTTTGATTCTCAATAATGATCTTCTTAATGATGTTAATCAAATTCTTGTTTGTTGATTCAACTTGTCCATTACCTTGAGGGTAATAATTGGATGAGGTATTCAAATAGATATTGTGCTTAACTAACCAATCTGAAACTTTATGACCAATAAAAGCTAATGCATTATCAGAAATAATTGAGTCAGGGACTCCAAACTTGGACACCAAGTCTTGATAGAAGTTAAGAATAGAAGTTTCATTAGCTTCTCTCAATGGTATTGCTTCTGTCCACTTTGTGAAATAATCCGTTGTTGTAAGAATCCATTTGTGACCTGCACTAAAAGGTGGATTAATAGGTCCTATAAAATTGAGCCCCCTCTTTGCAAAGGGCTATTCAACTTCAATTGGTTGCAAAGGCAAGGCTGCAAGCCTTTGTTTGCCTGTAAACAATGCACATTTTTTACACTTACCCATGAGTGAGAATCCTTACAAAAATCTGGCCAATAGTAACCAGCTCTCATAATTTTTTAGAGTTGTTGTTCTTGCTGCAAAGTGACCTCCTGAAGGCCCTTCATGAAATTCTTGCAAAACTCTTTCAATCTGATCTGGCTCACTGCATCTTAATAAAACATTATTGAAGTCTTTTTTGAACAAAACACCATTAATTAAAGCATAAGGAATGGCTTGTAGCCTAAAATACCTTCTTTTTGACCTATCCAAACCTTCCAGACAGTCACCAGTTTGCAGATAATGAGCAATCTACTTATTCCAAGTTGCTAGTACAGTTGGGACAATAGACTGTTCTTCATTATTAAGCACAATTTCAACTTGTTGTTCCTCTTCCTTTCTATTTTCTGCACTTCCAGCAAGCTGTTCACATAAACCCTTGCCTCTAACCAGTTTTGTAACTTTGATGGAGATGTCACACTCCATTGCTTTGGTGATGCAACTTGCTCTTTTATCATTTATGTCTTCAATGAGTAGGAAGTCTTTCACTGTTGGGTGAGCAACCATCAAATGAATCTTATTGTTAGAAAGCATGTAACTAAACTTCTTAAGGCTTCTTATAACAACTAATACATTCTATTCTACACATGAGTACCTAGTCTCATAATCATGCAAAATCTGACTAAAGAAAGCAATTGGCTGTTCTAAACCTTCATCATTTTGCTGACACAACATTGCAGAAATGGTGTCCTCACTCCTAAAAATATACAAAATAAAATCTTTCTCAAAATTAGGATTTATGAGAGTAGGGGTTGCTGCAATTGCCTCTTTCATTTCTTCAAATCTATTATTACCTTCTTTAGTCCACTGAAATGGTATTTTCTTCTTAAGCATGGCCGTAAGTGGCTACATTAATGCTGCAATATTAGGAATAAACCTTTTGATAAAGTTACTCCTACATATGAAGCTCTAAAGACCCTTCTTATGCGCATGTAATGATAATGCAAGTATGGTTGTTATCCTTTCTAGATCAATGATTATACCATGTTTTGAAATAATATATCCCAACAATTTGCCTTCATAGACTGCAAAAATACTCTTTTTGGGATTCAATGATATGCCATATTCCCTGCATCTCTCAAATACCTATCTGAGATGGTCAAGATGTTCATTAGCCTGTTTAGAAAATATAGTAACATCATCAAAATAAACCAAAAAAAACTTGTTAATCAGGCCTTAAAAAGCCATGTCCATTGCTCTCTGGAATGTTGCCCCTGCATTGGACAGTCCAAAGGGCATTTTGTTATAATCCATTGTGCCCCACTTGGTGGTAAATGATGTTTTATACTGGTACTCTTCTTTGACCAGAATTTGGTTACATCCTGAATAACCATCAAGCAGTGAAAATCTTTCTAAATCTGATACAACCTACAAAATTTGCTCCATTGAGGGCAGCGGATAATGGTATTTCAGAGATGCTCTGTTTAGGTCTCTAAAATTAACACACAGTCTAAGTTCTCCATTCTTCTTCCTAATAGGAATGAGATTGGACATCCAAGATGTGTGTTTGATTGGAAATATGATATTTCCTTCAATCAACTTATTCACTTTTGTTTTCATCAGATGCTCAAGTTTTGGATTTAGAGGCCTTTGCTTCTGCCTAACTAGTTTTGCATTAGCTACCAAATATATGGTACGCTGAGCTAAATAAGGGTCAAATCCTTTTAAATATTCATACCTCCATGCAAATATATCATTTAACTCTTGACAAAGTAATACGAAAGTATGCTTTTCTTCTAGGGTACATACCTTGCCAATTTTCAGCTGCTTGTCCTTGAAAATTTCAATGGGCTCATAGTGTTCCTCTTTCACAAACATGCTGCCTTTATCTTTTCTAACCTGATCATCTATATTAAAAATAGATTCAAGGGTTACCAAACCCTTGGGAAACTTGTTAGTTTTGAGTTGAAGAAACTGATTTTCATATTGTTCATTGAACTTGTACTGATTTTTGGTAGAAAATTCAGCTTCTTCAATTAGGAAGTTAGCAATTTGCTTCTCTGAGTCAAAAACTTGCCAATTAACACTGTTATCTAGAAGTGAGGGCCTTACATCAACCTTAACATACTATTGTCTATCAATATTTTCTATTTCTTTTAGGATATCAAACTGAGCACCTAAGGCAACAAGCCTGTCTGCTTCCTTATTTTGATTTCTTGGTATGGACAACAGATTAAATGCATGAAAATCTTCAATTAGGTCCCATATTATGTGTTTGTACATATTCAAAACATCATTTTTGGTGACCTGGATATTTCTAACTTGGTTCACAACTAGTTCACTGTCACCAAAAACTTGCAAACACTTAACTTTTTTATGCCTAGCCCATTCTAATCCATGTGCTAAAGATTCATACTCTGCTGTATTATTTGTACAACTAAAAGAAAATCTGAAAGCAATGTAATATTTCATACCTTTGGGTTAAACAAGCATAACACCACCTCCAAAACCATTTTTACCTCTTGAACCATCAAAATAAAGCCGCCATACCTCATTTTTTGCTGTTCTGATTGTTGGTCCAACGAAATGTCATTGTTTTCAAGTTTAGGAATAACAACATCTTCCTCATGAATCATATAAACACCAAGACCTATTTTATCCATATTGATGAAAGAATCTTCTACAGTATTCTAAGTTGCCCACTCATCCAATTTCACATCAGGTATGCCTTGAACAAGTGTGTCTATATCTTGAATAAGTGGTAACTCCTCATGGTCATGAACAACAAGATCTGCATTTATAGGACTTGGGGTATATGGTTCCAAATGACAAGTGGCCTGAGGTTCTAACTTAATGGTCACCTTAGTGCCATATCGGTTCTAAAAAATAAGTGTGACCAATTAGCGGAAAGGTATCCTCCCAACTTTGCTGTGAAATCTCTAGATAAACAAATGACAAAGTGTGGAGGCAAGTCAGCTATGTACATGTCTTGAGGTATTACAAAATTGGGACAAGCATGCAAGGTCAAACCAAGATCTTTGACTACTCCAACTGACTTGACCATTGTTCTGTCTAACTGAACAAATCCTCTAGAAACAGGCTCATAATTTAAACCACTTTATCAACAAGCTCCTTGGGAATAATTGAACTACTGGGTCCTGAGTCTATCATGCAATTGTGGACTAGGTGTTGGCCAAATATCAAGGTCACGTAAAATGGAGGAGGCTTTGCTATTTGGATTGGTTGACTATTCTTATTTGGGATATCATCAGCTAATCAACCTTCGGCTGATCTTTCTGAGGCTCATCAGTCATTGACAGATTATCGAATCTTTCTTGTAGCAATTCTTTTTTCCCAGGAATTTGCAAAGCCTCCATCATAGACATAGTAACATTGGTTTTCTTCATAGTTTGAACAATATTAAAAGAAGTACCACTAACTTTTTGCTGTACTTTCGGAATAGCAGGCTCTGGCTGAGCTGGTTTAGGCTGAAAGTGTACTCTCTATTGTTCTCTTATTGTTGCAGGCTATCCTCTTGTTATTGTAGGTTGTCCTCTTGGTAAAATTTGCATGTTTTATATAGGTGGAGGTGCCTTAGTAGCTTGCTGGCTTGTAGAAGCTTGCTGTTGACCTTTATCAACTTGCTGTTGATAATTTTGAGCTTGTTGTGCATTGTTTACAACTTGTTGTTGATGACTTCCAGCTTGCTGCTGTATGTCAATAACACACTTTTTTGACCTTGTATTAGCTGCACTAGGCAAATAAAGTCTATTATGCACATGTGGATGATTAACTCCACAAAATTTCTCTCCCTGCCAATTCATCATAGCCACTTTGGGACCTTCCGGTTCCTCATTAATACCTGTATCCTGATAAGACATATTATTTTGTACCATCAAAGCTTGTGATTGAGCATTCTTTGCATTTTGACACGATGCTTGATTATGAGGTTGTTGGCATGAAAAATAATAACCTTGAGCCATATTGTTCTGAATAGGTACAATTTCTCTGGTAGTACTAGTGGTATTTGGATGATACTGCTGAGTTGGCCTATTATTATAATTCCTCCTCTGATTCTAAGGATCAACTTGGTAATTAGGTCTTTTAGGTTGATATTAGGCTTGCTAAGGTCTGTAATTTTGACCTTGTTGATTCTTAAGGCTCACCAAATCATTGCTAACAGTCTGCAATAATTTTGCCATTTTTTCTTGGGTACCCCTAAGTTCTTGCATCTCTAAATTTGTTGTAACAACACTATTTTGAGTAAAATTCTAAAAACCTAGTGCTGAAACAACGAGTAATGCAGCTATAGGAGGTACTTGCAAAGACATTAAAGGTTGTATATCAATAAAAATAGGCATACGAGGCCTAGGAGCAATCTTACCAGCCTGTATAAAGTTATTTTCTTTTCTAATAGCTACATCATAAGCTACTGGTAATGTAACTCCGCCCATCGACTGAGTCATAACAACAATATTGCTATTTAAAGCTCTCAAATAATATAAAAATGCATGTTCAGGAGAGGGTTTTACCATTGTAGGAATTCTATTCCATGTTCACTCAAAATGGTAGCTGAAGTCTGTCATCTACTCTTGTGAAGCCCTCTTGATAATGGTCACCTGCTCAACCAATGACAAGTGATCTAACTTATTTGCAAATTGCTTTGTCATCTTATCACCCAAATCATCTCAGTCACCAATTGATTTGATTGGCAAACCTCTAAACCATTGGAGTGCTTTGTCTTTGAATGATGTTTCCAGTAACCTAAGTGCTATATTCTCTTGGGTTATATGGTGAACTACACATGGGGATGCAACATCTCTTATGTGTTCAATAGGTGTGATGTGATCTTCACCAGTGAAGATAGGTAGACTTTTCAGAGCTGCTCTTGGTATAGGATCATGTTGGGTTAGATTTAATGGGTTGCTTCCATTAAATGGTACAAAAGCATGTGCTCTTGGTAAGGCCATTAGAATTATTGGTGGGTTTACAGGTTGATTAAACGGTGGATTCTGGGTAATGGATGACCAAACTAGAATTGTTGCAAAAAGAGGATTTATACGGGTGGCAAAATTAGGTCGAGCACTAGACAAAGGAAAACAATTAGACAGAAAATTAGAATTTGGGATCTCAGGAAAATCTTCAGCTGATGAATCTACTGAAAATTCAACTATTGAATTTGCTGTTTTTTCTATTATTTTTGTTGTCCTTGACCTCCTTTATGATGGTGGTAGATCAATATGCTCAATCAGATCCTCACTTTGTCTTGTCTTAATCTTTCTCATATGTTGTTAAGACCCATTCTGCTGAAAAAACCAGAAAATTAGAGTCGCCAGGTACTTAAAAATAAAACTCAAGATGCTGTAATACTATTGTCAATGCCAAAACAACAACAAAAATGGAGCTTTTTTTAGATGTAACAACTCAAACGTGTCCCACCGAGTGTGCCAAAAACTATTGTCATGAAGGATTGCACCTGAAAATGCTAAGTGTGAAACCTAGCAATCCTGTGAAACATGGGAATACTTTCAGGCTTGTGGATTGCCTATATTGAAAGTAGACCCCTAGAGACCAGGCCGACTTCCTATCTTGATGAATCTCCTACAACTAACTTTTTTTGAGAAAATGGTTAAAAGGCTTTCATTTGATGAAAAACCTATCCTAATGGAGGTATTACACCAAAATGATGTAGTTCTACTTGTTGTCCTAAACCTATAACCAACTGCAACAAAGACTAATAATTATTTCACAAATCAAATGAGATCATGAAATTCATCAATATTTCATGCAAAGGCTTGAAGTTATACAACTTCTGCATGTAGGAAAAGTGATTTTTCACAACATGAAAAGAATTGCAAACCAGATGAACACAACCCACAACCCACAACCCACAACCTGAATTTACTATGAAATCTTCCTATTTCTGTAAATCATAAACGAGACAGAGAAAAGGATTCAAAATTAAATCACAATAAATCTATCAAATCATTCATATGATAATGGAAAAATAAGAATAATTGACAAGGAAACTGAAAAAAACTCTCTATTGCACATTGAAAAATAATCTCTATTACAATGCTGAAAACTAAAAAGTACCGAGATATAATGTTTTTTCTGCTATGTGTGTAGCAGAAAAGAAAGAACTAGAGGGAAAAAAGGAGGAGAAAAGAATGTATAGAAGACTCTCCTTCAAAAACCTTAAAAAAAAAAAATTGCACAAGAAAAAGCCTTGGGCGAATTTGACCAAAACAACCTAAAAAACTCATGTGCAAGTCTGCCAAAAATAGCCTCTCCTGCCAAAAATATGTCTACCACTGATAGTGCATGAAAAAGACTCCCCCTATTGAAAATAGAACTACCACACTGCCAAAAATAGCTGTGAAAAAGCACACTTCCTCTAAAAAATCTATGCATGGAAACCTGAGCTAAATATAGTGTCGAGAAAAAGAAAAACCCCTTCACTAAAAAATTTGCATGCTGCCCATGCCAAATATAGCTCACGAACTGAAAAAAAATCACCCCCCTTTCTTCATGCATTCTGAAATGCCAAATATAGCTATAAAATATCCCCTTTGATGAAAATTGCATGTTGCATAATGCTTTTTCTTTTTACTTTAAAAATAATTTTATTTTCAACACTTAATTAAAACAATTCGTTTTAATAAGTGTTAAAATAATTTTTTTTTTCTATAATTCTTTTTATAATTTGATATAATTTTATTAAGATTTTAATAGAATTAAACTTAATAAAACTGTTTTAAATTATAAATATGTTCTTCTTTTTTCTTTTTTATAACATAATATATTTTAATTAGGATTTTATATAAAAATCTCAATTAAAATATATTAATTATAAATATTATGCAAGCAAAGGAATAAAAGAAAGCAAAGCTTTCTCCCCTTTATTTTAGGGGTGTATTACATAGGTTTAATGACTAAAAAGTCATTGACCATGGGCCGCTCAATACATGCACATTTGTTTCTTCAAAACAAGTAAAAAGAAAGCCTTAATTCGAGGGCATGCAAAAACATATCGAACCCTAAAGTGATTTCATTTCACTTTGCTTTTTGGAGAAGTCTTTATTCTGTCGCCGACATGCGTTATGACTGTTATGCTTGAACGAGGGTTTTGATTAGGGTTATAATATCTCTGCTAGAGCTGGAAATGAAGGTTATGAGGCTTCATTTGGACATTTTCTGCAAGTTTGAGATAGTCGTTAATTGGGTACGTACCAATTTTTCTTCGACTTTGACAACTCTAGATCTTGACCGCTACTCTTATAAAGATTCTCACTGTCTTTTCTTTATTGACTTCAACTGCATTTACATGTGGCTTACATGGGCTGTAGAAGGGTTTTTTTTCTTAGAATGCATACTCTTGCGTTAATATCACCTGTAAAAACATATTTTTCTCATAAAGGGTTTCTTTTCCTAAAATCATGTATATACTTAAGGTTTTGGGTGAAACCCTAAATACATACACAATTTTAACTATAAATAGTTATTTTTGTAACTACTTATAACTAGGGGTTGCTTTTCAACTTCTGAGGTGATTCATTGTAATTTTAATGCATGATTGTCTTATTTCAATTTCTCTACTTACTTTTCATTCACTGGCTTTGTTGTGATTCATACTGCTGTTGAATCTAGACTTACTGTGACTGGTATAATGGTTGTATCTCTTTTCCATGGCATTATATTGGAGATGCTCATTTTCTCTGTGAGATGAATATATCTAGTTAATCTATCTTAGGGATCTTTACTATGGTGGTTGTAGCAATGACTACCATTAAAACTACTATCTCATCTCATAATATTGTCATTATCCTGTAGCACTTCTTTGAAAGATTCTTTGTACTTTGGTCTATGACTCTATATGTGTTGACCTTTATTTTCTCATTTAAATATTTCTTTCACTGTTATAGTATTATCATTTAAATATTTATATGACTATGCTTTTTATATGAAATACTGTGTGTTTGTAAAGAAGAAAGGCATGCCATCTTTGTATAGTGCATCACCCTGATCAATGTCCATTTGTTTTTGTGACTGTGATTGATATATATTGACCAAAATGTGCCCTTTTAAAAGTGATAAGGCCCATTCTTAAATCACTAAATATATTTCATGCATATCTCTAACAGTAAATGTTTTTATTATCAAGGGCTGCTATCTTCTCATTGAATTTGTTCCATATGTGATCTCAACAAAGCACATCTCTCTATATGACTGCATTTTCATTATAAGTGCTTGAAGTTGTTCATGCCATGGCTATTTATGTGAATAATTCCTTCACTGTATCTTTGCTTATGCATTTTAAAATGCTGTTATAAAGACTGTGTAACTGATCTTCTTTGTGTTTGGGCTTATACTTTTGTCTTTGCCATTGATTGGCAATGACTATTTTTTTTTTCTTTGTGGTTAATGGACAACTGGACTATGTGGTGCCCTAAGAGTTTCTTGTCTCACCCAAGCTATTCTTGGCTTCTCTATTTAGGACTATCCTTATGCCTTGATATGTGACCCATGTTATGATATTGTATGACTGTTTTGATAGTCTTTTGGGAGCTCATTGTGATCTTTGCTGGTTACTTTTCTTTATACACTCTTGCCTTTGTTTATGATCTATTGTCTTATATACTCGATAGTGTGCATACTATTTGGTAATGACTGAGACCTTCCTTTATTATTCTTATATAACAGTGCTTAAGATCTTTGCATTTGCCTTTCATTGTAGTTGCTATATATTTGCAATGTGACTGTAGTTGTCTTGTGTGGTTCACTGTCACAAGCATTTTTTAATCGTTGTCTCATATTGATATTTCCACTATTATAATTGTTTTTAGGGTGCATCTCTATTACAAGTTTTCTCACCTATTGTTAGATGTCTATATCCTTAATACATAACCTCTTGTATGTGTCACCAAAGTCATGAGGTGCTTGTTGTAATGGTCAATGATAGGCTCCGTCTCACTGTAGTTGGGCATTGGATTCTCAAGGTTATCCAAAACCAGAGCGTCTAAGTAATGAAAATGTATATCTTTGGCACCTATACATTCACTATAATGTCCAAGTTGAGCATCATTGCATCCACATATGGCTTCTTTGGGATCTTGCAAACATTCCGTAATAGAACTAGTTTTGGGTATCTTGAGAATAATTGCAACCGGTTACCCTTACATATACAATGTATTTTCTTACTGTGAACAATCCATTGGCTTGATGTCTTAAACTCATGCATATTGTGGATGCCCTTATAAGTGATTTTTATCTATTCATCACCAAACTTGGTTTTCTTTTGGCTACCACATGATGTTCTTGGTCAGTTTTTTGTGATTAATTTAAAATAGACTGTCTATTTATACTGGTCTTCATAGTCTGCAAAGTTATTGTATCTTTCTTGACACTGCTGTGGCTATCAATGTTTTTTTATACATCTAAAATGTGAATTAACAAGAGAACTTTTATGTATCTTTGTGAGTACTCACTATCCGTCTGTTATATTTTCTCGAGTTTTATCATTCTTACTTCCATAATCACTCATGTGATGGCTCTAGCCATCTATTGACCATGGAACAAAGTTTTATTCACTGTTGTATGTGCTATCATTGAATGACAACTTATATTGTCATTGAGTGACAATACGTGGGACTCTGGATACTATTGTGTTCTTTATTTAACAAGATGATTAGTGTTACCTCATGAGTGATGAAATGAAAAACCTGTATCTGCACATGGAAAAAAAAAGTTATATGAAACATGATACTTTCTGTTATCTCATGAAACTTTCTCTGCATTGATCTTTCTTTTTACTTTGAATCTGATGTAGCACTGTAAGCATATCGAGAATAGTAGTATGTATGTAGGAGCGAGATAAGTAACCTGAAGCTCTAACAAGTTTTCCTATCTCTTTTTTATGTCATCTCTTGGAGTGGACAATGAAGCACTTGGATCAACATAACTGATCAAAAGACTTCTAGAAAGAACTCATCAACCTATCTAGGCAAGGATGGGTTCCCCCCCCCCCCCCTCTCTCTCTCTCTTTCATATATTGTTCTGATTTCTTATGTGTTTACTTTACTATGATAAAAAATATATCTCTTGGCTATTCCCATGACTTGTGTGGGATTTTATGAACAATTTGATCTTGATAAATAAAAATGTGTTTCATGCAAATGTTTTATTCATGTATATCACTTTGGATTCAAACAATTGCACATTTGAAATAAGATACTTGTATGACATACATGTTTATTTGTAAAGATAACAAGCTTGAATTTTTTTTGTGTGTACCTTTCTTCAAAATGGAATGTATAAGGCCTGTAACAGGTCACCAAATTTAGGTGTAGCAAAATTTGGTAGCATGTTCAACCTTATCATTATATTATGATCTAAAAACCATCATAAAGTATTCTCATATGTCAATATTGTTGTTTAGGAGGCTCATGTACCATTTCTTTACACTTTCCTTTGGGTATTGCACAAAGAACTTCAACATCGACTTCATACTCATTAGTGACATGATGAAGTGATGTTCGTCACCCGTGATTACATTATTACCTTAAAATATTGGGAATTTTCCCTTTATTTAATTTGAAATAAAGTTATGTCAATGAAACACAACTATTTATATTTATTGATTCTAATAATATATCTAATTAGAGGAAGTATTTAAGTCATTTTCCTAGGGTTATCCTTATGTTTTGTCTCATGTTCATATGGTTATTTCCTTCTATGACTGATTTTCAGTTAGGAATGTTTTGATGTTGAACATTAGAAGCATTTTGATGATTAAACTATTGATTATTTTGTTGAATATCTTGATAATGTTGGTTTAAGTTTAATATGTTATAGAGCTAGTTGTGCATCAACATCAAGGAAAGGGAACTCTAACTCCATTTTATCCCTTTGTGAGGCACTATGATAAGCAATTTATAAGCAAGGAATATTGTCCTCTAGATTCTCATATGTATCACTATAAATGTAGACACCCAAAATTGTCTCGTTTTTGCATTACGATGATATCACTAACTAGTCTTCTGTATTAATTAAATAATTTTAATTATTTAATTAATCTATTTTCATTCTTCTAAGTCAATATTCCCCTTTTTCATCTCAAATTAATTATTCAACGTCCCCCTTAATCATTTAATCAATTAACCCTTTTCCCTTTAAATTAATTTAATAATTTTATTATTTAATTAATCTTATTTTTTCAATATAACTAAATGATCTTTATCCTTTAATGAAAGTCAATTTCTATGTTATCATAATTAAGTAATTTCTTTAAATTATTTAATTATCTAACTATGTTTTCTAAATTAAATAAATTTCATAAATTTATTTAATCTAATTTCCCCTTCATTTTGAATTAACCAAATTCCCACCACATTCAAATTCAACTTCATTTCTCATTAATTTCAATTTCATTTAAAAAATTTGAAAACCCAAATTCTCTCCAAAAGACATTTCATCTTAATTTCCTACATCACATGTCAAAATTACCAACTACAACTGACTTTTAGTCAACTTTCAATCAGTTTTTTTTAACTTCTCAATAATTCAATCTTCTAATTAATCAAATTAGTCAACTATTCAGTTAATTCTCTTAAATAATCAATCAATTTAGAACTTCCAATTATGCCACTTAACTGGCTAGTCACATGAGTGAATCTCTCAATCATATCCAATCAAGATGAGTAAATCTCTCCCACCCACCCATGTCATCAAATCTCGACCATTGATCAATCCAGTTCCTAACTGATCTCAGCCATTTCATCAAACCTCTCCAAATCTATAAATGGAGCTTCAATCCTCCCTTCTCAACAACCATGATCTTCATAATTCTTTTGCCAATAACATTGTAGGTATCTTCCAAAGTGTATCTTTGAGAGCCACATTCTTGCAAGAAGAATAAGGACAATGGAGGACAAGCACGTTGTAATCGAAATGGGTCTGATCATTTTATGATTCTATTGATGTTATTTCTTTATTGATTTTTATTGTTGAATTTATCTATTGAGTTATGATTGAATTAATTAGTTAGATTTAGGTTTTGTGGTTGCCTATTGATCTAATTGACATGCATATTTTCTCTTGTGCACAATAACCATATGTTTGTGTATTAGCTCCATTTTTCTATCAATGCCATTGTTTATTCTAATCATAAACCTAAATATACATTTTTTTCTAGTAGCTATCACAATATTATCCACAAAATCATCCTCTCTACTAGAGTTACCAGCTAACTTTGTATTTATGAGAGTCTCAAGTATGAGAATTGCTAGTGTCCTAAGCATATTAGGTGGTTTTTATTCTTCTTGGATAATTTGAAGCTTCTTCACATCTATTTCCACACTCAAATTACCTTCTTTTCTCCATTTTCAAATTCCTTATTTCTAGTTACAATTTTCAAGTTGAATTCATAAGAGAGTTGCCGCATTTTTTCCCAAAGAGGCTTGAAATTTTATTATAGTACCAATAATAGAAGGCTAAGTTTTTAAAATTATATAAATTAACTCCAAAATAAGATCTCTTCATTCTCCTTGATAATTGCACCAAATGTTGGGTTCCAAAAGTATAGATCTACAATCCTAGATATTTTATCCACCTTCAAGTCAAAGGTTTTGTTTTCAAGAAGGTAAATATAAGCTCACCCACAAACATAGGATAGTTCAAGGCCAACCATGATAGTGAGTATTCTCTCCTTCACATTGAGGTCAACTTAAAATTAGAAGGGTGTTCCTATAAGTCACCTAAACAAGTTATTATATTAGTTCAAAGTGACATATCGGTGTATCACATAATAAATATACCCAATTCCATTCTTGGACCCTAATATTATTACTAAGTCAAAATAATACTAGTTGTAGTGGACCTTTTTTAAGTTGATTTATACCTAGCATAATGTATTTACAAATGATAAGAAATTTATAGTCTATGAAAATCATCTCTTTTACCACATTTTACATACATCAAGGTACTATAATACTTGACATGATTCTTGAAATGTTTAATAGTTTTATCTCACTTAATAGTAATCCTTGGTTATATTGTTGAATCATGAAGAATATGTAGATTTTTTACTTATATGTTTATGGATACAAGTGAAAGATTTTATGTATTTGATAGGTGTGAAATGTCAAGGTCTTCATTTATTGATGAATAATAAGGAGCAACAAAGGTATCATGCATAATAAACACTTCTACCTAATAATAGTTCTGTGAACTCATTGATATTTATTCATAATAGACATAAGATTATCATAGACTATAAACATGCAACAAATTGAACTGTTGCAACAATTTTAAATATCCATTACAACTACACAAAAAAATATGACATAATAAAGTTTACAAGGAGAAGGCTTGACACACCTCTAAACCTTAAAAACCATCTAAAGTATCGAAAATTAGCTAAGGAGAATTTTTTTTACATGCATCTACTACAATAGCCACCTCTTCATAACTTAGAGAGTAGCTTTAATGATGGATAAATGATCAAAGATTGAAACCTTGGATGAATATACACTATATGGTCAATAAAAACTGAAAGAACCAAACCTTACAAATAAGACAAATGTTATATATATAGATCTCCAACATGATAAATTAAGCTTGACAAAAGAAATGCGGCAAAATCATGTTGGAGGAGTCATTTAAACACAATAAAAACACCACTAAGATTTGTAGACATACATTATATGATAAGAAAATATTCATTATTTTGAGTACCATCATTTTGAGTAGTAATTGCTAGAGGGGTTTGAGTTTGTAGATAAAAAATTCAACCACAAAATCTATTGCATCTTGATTAGAACATGACACAAAGACATTAAATTGTAAAAATACCAAAGGCCATATTAACTTTGGCATATAATTTTTTTCTTTTATCCTCTTTGAATCTATGCTTGGAAAAATAAACCCCATCATGTCATGATCTAATCATGTGTGGTGGTTGTAGAGGTTGCCACTAGACATTAATGGAAAACTTGGTCATTTTCATAATTACCACAAAATAACAGTCAAGTCCACTTTTACTAATTCACCAATATGGTTTAGGTAGAAAAATTAATATTCTAGGAATTAGGGAAACTGAATTGGTCACAAATGAGCTTTGGAATTATCAAGTTGGGCGAGTGAAAGCTATTGTAAAAAATGCAGTAGCTTTTAATTATTGGGTATTTGGGAGAATCCATGCTACTCAAATTTGGTTGGGGTGTTGAGTGTAATGCCCCGCCAGGAACCCTAAAGGAAAACAACACAACTAGGCAACTAAAGGGTGAAATAATTTTTTTCTTTTTCTTTTAAAGACTAAGTGCACTAACTAAAACCATTGCACGTTTAATAACACAACGAAAGTCTAACATATGTTTTCCTAAGGGTTACCAACAAAGATTAAATTTGTAGATTATATTAACACCACAATTAATCCATTTAATTAGATAAATTGAATGCTTAAGTTTAAAACTACACATACATCCAAATTTCATAATAAAGAAAAAGTATTCCAATGCATTCAATTTTCCATAAATCATTTATACACCAAAACAAAGCAACTGAATTAACATACATTCCACGGACATACTATTACAATATCCATAAATACATGGCTTCCAATAATACCACAAATTACAAAGTTACAATCTCAAGGTTACATAAAAGTCTAATATAATGACCACAAGGTCTCAATTGAACAATGATCTTGAACAAGAGCTGGTACATGAACCACGAACCAAGAAACACTAGCGAAGCCTTTCCTCGCCTGAAGAAACAATCCAGAACATCCGATGGGAAGTGGCACTACCACCCGACCATGTGATCCCGAAATGGAACCACCCCACCGTGCTAGGAGATAGTAGAAAACCCTCAAGCAAGCAAAGTAAGACAAGTACGAAAGGACTACAAGACTCCGCAAACATCCATGTAACTCAACTCACAAAACACAAGTGACTCTAAGGAGAGAGTGTCATCGCATGTCTTACAATGGATACCATGGTACAACCTCCATAGGTCCCGACCCCCATCCTGGGTTTCTCTTGGTAACCTCTCTCGAGCCTCTGATTCCAACTAAGTCTCATGCAGACCCTACCAATCCTTTCATGAAGGCAAGGTGGTAAGTTTGCCATTCCAGGCCTTCTCGTAGCATTATGAGCCTTGTACTAGCACTACACCTATGCACGAGGTACATTATCTTAATTAATATTTATCTCACTCCCCCCCAATATATTATTAGGTTATCACTTTTTAACTGACTTTCAACGGGTTATCCTGTCATCCACTTCGAGCACGGCCCCCGCTCGAAAGCCACTCTCTCTCATAGGACACTAACAGGAAAGGTCTCTCTACGAGAACTCTATGGCGAAATAGATGGCCATAACTAATCCTGACAAACCACAGGTGAAGGATACACAATCACTAACCCAAGATTGACCATTTGGACAAAACACACAATGGCTCACATCAACGGGGTTATACAAGAACACCTGACCAAGGAGATATATCAACATATGACATAATGACAACTCAACCAGAATAGCAACAAAATTAAGCTTGACTGCAAACACCATTTACACAAGATCCTCATACAGACAATCTTTTCTTTAAACAACCAAAAGCATAAATAACTTGCAATTAAAATTTTTCCAGAAAATAAGAAAATACAACTATATTAATACAAAGAAATCAATTTTGTCATTTGTCCAATAAAGTTAAATAAATCACATAAAAATTAACCCCCTAATTATATGTTCATGATTCATTTACAAATAAACCCGATTAGATTATATCAATAATCTAAATTAAATTCCAAATTAAAAATTATATATAGTAATATAATATAATTACATAAATATATATATTCTATGAATATAATATTATATAATTATATCACATTAAAACATATAATAAAAAGATGATTTAATTTGAAATATCTTTCATTTCCAATATAACATAATTAAAACCATAGAAAATACTATATATATATATATATTAATTGATTTTTTTTTAAATTAATTTTTCTTTTTCTTTTTTTAATTAGTTTTTTTTTTTTAATTAATTTTTATTTATTATTTAATTAATTTTTTTTTAATTTTTAATTTTTATTTTTAAATACAATAACATAAAAATAAATTTCCAATTTCAATAAAATTCACTTCCACAGAATTTTATTTAATACAATTTTTTTTTAAAATAATTAAATAAACTATTTTTTTTTTCCAAAATTAAATAACCCAATAAATTTAATTAATAATTAAATTTATTTCTATAATAACTAATTATATCATAGAGATACACAAATATTAAAAAGGACTGCCATAGCCAAATATTGAAACAAAAATCAAACAAGAGGGAATAGTTTCTCTGGTAAATTTCATTCCTCCCAAATCTTGCAATTTCCATGCACAATAAAAATCTTAGCAAAATTTGTCAAAATAACTTTTCCAAATTTTCTCAAAATTTAATCTACAAACACCCAGGCAATAACTTCTTTCCACAAACTAGAAATTAACTTCAGGAATAGACTTTAGCCAAGAACAAGAAATAATCAGACAAAATTTAGATTTGACAATCATCTTAACACACACATCATTCAGAAAGAAGAAAGAAATAAAATATTTTCTTAAAACAACAATCAAAAGAAGTCACCCAACCTGGTATAGCTTTCCTGGAAGAAATCTGTAGAAGAGCCCTAATCTTTTCAATAAGCTTCCAATAAATTTCTTCACCTAAATTCCTGACCTGTTTCCTGTGTAACTAAAATAAAGACCTATTCCCCTATTTAAACTAAAATTCTAGGTTCAATAGCTTTTTCTCAAAACAACCTAAATTTAGAATAAAAGTAATTTTATTTTCTTTTCTAATTTTATAACAAAAGATAAGCTAACATGCAATAATTAAAAATCATTATTCTTTCTTTTCTTTTCTCATGCAAATTAATTAATTTTCTAAATAAAGAATTAAAGCAATACTTTAATTCTAATTAATTCTTTTATTCATTTATTTATTTATTCATTTATTTATTTAAAATTCTAGGAAATAATAAATACAATTAATTTAATTTATTTTTCCACAAAAATTTAAATAAAAATATATTTCTAATATCATGTAGCTTGCAACTTAATTTAATAATTTCTTTTAATTAACTAAATTTATAATCTCAATGCATAAACAATTCAACTATGAGATAATACCATAAATTTAATTAATTAATTAAAACCACTAAACACACAACTGAGCAAATCAAAGCAAAGACTCATAAGAAGATCAAAATGACAAAAATACAAAGGTTGAACAAACTGACAGGATGACCAACTGACGACACTCACACGAGTGTAATTGAATAAAATAGGGTCAACTACTATCTCCTCCACTTCCATCGAAAAATATAAGGCACGCTCAAACCTGTGAAGCTAGGTGGAGACGATACCCCGTACCTACCCGGTACTTGTACTTGCAATATCCTGCATCACCGAACCACACATGCATATATATACAATATAGAAAACATGACATACACACCGATGAAGGAGAATCACGACGTTCCTTGTCTCACCGAAATGAGTGAAGGAAAATTGTCCCCTTGCATCCAATACACTCGCAAACACACAACATATAATTCCACATTTCATAAATAAAGTACAATGTCAGTACATAGCAATAATCCATAAAATACCATAAACCACAAGTACTGAAATACTGCAAATAAATTATGCATCTCATATCCAGATAAAACATGAAATAATGTCATAAAAATCTGAATAACACATCATGGTAATGTATCCATTGAAAACAAACAATAATAAAATATGAGTCTAATGAGTTCAAACAAGTAGGGGTACTACATTGAGAGTGAAAGGTGGTAGGGAACTCATGCTACTAAGGTATGTGGAATGGGGGAATTTTGAACAAGCAATCATAAAAAAGGTTATAGTTTTTGGAATGTTATGGATGAAGAGGCTAGAGTACCTCATGACATGTACCAAGGTGAAGGGAAGAGAACAAATCTAACTTTGAAGGGAAATGTAAAGAAATTAACAAATTTTGGAGGGTCAAGGAAGGCATGAGACGAATGATGAGTTTGAAAATTCAAAGAATATTCTCAAGGAATTTTTCATAAGGCAAGGAATTAGGATGTTAGGGATGACATGGAAAGGGTACACAAGTAAAAGAATACCTACAACCTTGTCCCCAACAAAGTATTTTGAGTCAAGGGTAAATAATTAGGGATGAACTAAATGAGATATATTGGTTAGTGATGGTTTGACTCCTTGGTCCAAAAGATAGAGAATTTTTGAGAACTGAGACTAGAATGGTAGGTCTAATATGGAATAAGTACTTGGGGTAGGGGAAGCCCCACAACCTAATGAAAAGGAAATACATGAATTTGAGTAGAAATCTTTAGGGATAAAAGATCGAATTGGGGCTTCCTCTAAAATGGTATTAAAGTAGACTTAAGTTTGATAATTTGGTGATAAAAATTTTAAGTTACTCAATCAGAATATTGGGGCTTGGGTGGATGGTATCAAGGTAAGAGAAATGTCAATAGTTTGAAAATTATATAGAACACAAAGAACTCCCAAAATAGGTCCCAAGCTTAGAATTTTCACAATTTTATACAAAATTTTGATACTAAAATGGGTATACAAAAAAATAACACTTTGGAAAAACATGAGAATGAAAACCCATACAAATGTTTCTTATATCGATAATAAATGAGGAACAAATAGAAACCTAAGTGGACAAAAAATAGGGAGAATGAAATTGTTTGACACTATAAGGTTGATTCCCAACACCCACTTTTACGTGGAAAGATAAGGTAAGGTTTAAATGCATAGAAGAAAATGATAAAATATTAATTTTATTTATTTAAGGTGGAAATTTTTTTATTTCAATTTATTTAATTTTAAAGGGAAGCGTTAGCTAATTAAAGAATTTTTGAAAATTATTTAATAATAAGAGAAATTAATTAAAATAATAACATCATTTGACTAATATTGAGATAAAAATGATAAAATTAATTAAATAAAAACATCTAATTACTTATAGATAGAAAAGGCATGATATTTATCAACATATTTCAATGTTAAACTTTTACTACATTAATAATTAATCAATTGAGCTGGCCAAAACTTCTATGGAGCGAGAGTAGAGTAGAGCATGAGACTAGAGTAGGGGGACGTGTCTATTCTGGCTCTAAAACGACAGTACGGATTGACTAACACGTGTGTTAATCACGCATTTTACACCGTCGATTTTGCAATAAACGGATGCGATTGACTAACACATCATTATCATGCTGTGTGAAAGGTCCGTTTTGGAGCCAAAATAGCCACAACCAGAGTAGGGCGCCAACAATAAAGACAATTGGCAATGAAAATAAATTTGAAGCAGGAGGCGATTCACTCAAGCAAATGGCAGGTTGGCGCTCTTTGTGAAGAGGGAACATTCCACACTTTGCTTCCTAATCAAATTGAGTCCCGCTCAGCAAGATTGTAGTTTTAGGTGTGTTGAATGAGAATGGAGATATGGGATCACTGCATCAAAAGGGATCCTTTTCTTCTCACAGAGAAGCTCACCTTGGACATCTCAACAACCTTGGGAATTGGAGGAGGTAGAAAGATGCTGGTAACATGAAGTTTAATTAAATGAAGAATTATTCCAACCCTAGATTACCTTGTTCAAAAGCAATAAGAATACCCACAAAAATTATGGAGAAAATCACAGAGCACCTTAGCGATAGGGATGTGTTTTTGTGAAATGGATAGTAAGAAACATGTTTAGATCTCGAATTGTGAAATGGTGGAAAGATAGATGGGAAGAAAAGATCTTGATCAAATCTCTCTAAAATAATTCCTTTCTAGTTGATTGTGCCTCGGTGGAAGATAAAAAAGAGATTCTGGATGGAGGTCTGATTCTGGATGGAGGTCTGATGCTGGTAGAGGGGGTTGGGATACTCATTAAATAATGGGAGCCTAATTTTAATCACTTTGTTTGCAAAATCAATAAAATTCCTAAATGGACATGTCTCTACAATCTTCCCACAGAGTATTGAAATTCCTAAATGGATTTGTCTCTATAATCTTCCCACATAGTATTGGAGCAAAGGGTATTTGAAAGATTTTAGGAAATGAAATTGGTTCTTTTGTCAAAATAGATAAAATGATATTGTCTAGGTATGATAAATCCTTTGCAAGTTTATTTGTGATAATAGACACAACTAATGAGATTTGGGACTAATTGAAGATTCTTACCAAATTATGATCTTGGAAATAAATGGTGATGGTGGAATAATGGTGTTCAATTGAAGATGGGAATTCCTTGGATTGGACCACCAATCATATTACAAGAGATAATACTCCCTAGGGTAGGACAACTAGTAGAGAAGTGGATGATGGGGGAAGGTTAGATCCTAATTTGATTGAAGTAAACAATGCACTTAAAGGAGGGTATGATCATAGTCTTGGAAAAGGTGCCCAACTAGAAATTGCCTTGGATAGGTGTCGTTGGATGAAGAGAGGCTCTCTTCAAGGAAAGATAATGCCTATTCTTCTGGAGGGAGTTTGGAAATCCCCAACACCATTAGAGTAGATTGGGGAAAGACTTTACCCTTTGAACCCTCAATTATAATGCATGCAACATTAGAAAGTTGAATGAGGATATCGATGGAAAAGCCCCTACAAAAAATGGAATTTCAAATGGATTTGAAACACAACAAGACAATTTTTTAGCAACCGATGTCAATTGTGAGCCTAAGGTAGGTATTACATTTATTTAAGAGAAAGATGATTGAGAGACAATGGAATTAATAGTAGATATATTCAAAACTCCCAATTTGAAGCACCTTCATCTGAAAGATAAAGAGACTTGAATTTGATTTTTTAGAGGAAGAGGTTCATACCCCTATGAAAGTAGAGGAAGAAATCATGGATAAATCCTTGTCAATTCTTGAGAGTTAGAAGAATATTGATGATATTGTTATCACTGTTTAAAAATGGATATTCTTGTTCCATAGTTGGCTAGAAGTCTGCAAAAAGTGAGTCTGGTATGGCCTTGTTGCCTCTATTTGTCTTAGGTTAGAAGAGGGTTTAAGGTTTGAGTTCTAACCCTTCCAATGTTTGAGAAAAACCCTTATGATTCTATTTCCAAGTTACTTTTGCCACATAGTGAAGGGTCGGTCTGTCATGAGAAGTGTCCCCCCATTAGTTATTTACCTAGGCGGTCCCTTAATTTTTTAAAAAATCTATGCGCCTTTACTTTACCTTGTTCTAATGTTTGTCGAGCCCTGTAAGTATTGTGCAACTCTTTGTTAATCTAGTGATTGTCGTTGTTTCGTTAAGCGAAGTTGCTAGAAGGTTAATATTCATGAAGTAGCAAAAAGCCTAGGCGGGCCCAACCAGATGGATTGACTGTTAGATAAAAGAACCGCATCTTGTTTTAAATCCGACGGCTCACATTGATTCGTAAGCTCAAGATACACGCAGTATAAGTTATGCAAAATAGCAAAAGACTTGGCGGGTCCCAGAGACGAGCGGTTTTCCTTGGCTAAAGGGTGACCGGTTTAGAAAAGATCAACGACTCGCGTTGATTCGCAACTAGAAGATGCACGTGTTCTACCTTTCATGAAGTAGCAAAAAGGATAGGTGGGCCTGGGCGAGGTGGTCATAGAAAGGAAAAATGACAGGAAAGTTCCTAAGATCTAACGACCCACGTAGATTCACGAAGTCAAGATGATCGTGGGTTAGCCATTACAAAATGGCAAAAGATAGGTGGCATTCACACGAAGGCATGACGTGGCAGGATAGGTGGTGTGTTTCATGGAGTAAAGAGTGACCTGTCAAGTGCACGTGGCTCTAAAGGGTAGTTGAGGGCCCGCCTTGGTTCGACCGACAGTTATGTGGAGAATAGTGAAGCAAAGCACGTGGTGGATTTAGAATGGAACCCAATGGAACTTCCTGCGCAAATGGCCGACTGCCACGTGGCGTTTGTTAACTAGTGACGAGGTAGAGCAAGTGATATTCGAGTTAAAGGGCCCACTTGAAAGGTTTAAATCCTGTGAAAAGATGTTCATCTTGTTTTAGATCCAACGGTCATCATTGTTTCGTGGCCCGAAGATGCCTGCAGCTTAGTCTTTGCAAAATGGCGAAAACTGTTAGCTGTGAAGGTGAGGCACGGTTAGTTAAAAAGACTGATGGTCGTTGTTGGAGATAAAGACCAGGGAGGTAGATCTTGATCTAACAACCGATGTGGCTTTGTGAAAGAAAATTGCATAAGCTTTAAGACCCGCGAAATAGCGAAAAGAAGGTAGGGCCCGACACTAACACATAGAGACCAGATGGAGCTAAAGGCAGTGCAAGTTCTCATAATCCAATGGCCAAAATTACTTCATGAAAGAAAAGTGTGCGTGATATAAGCTTTGCAAAATAGAAAAAGCAACGAAATAGAGAAAATACTCGGAGAAATTATGACCCGTTAGAGCCCATTTTTGAATTTGGTTTGTGAATTCAATTCTGAGGTGATGGCCGAAGCATGCGGCGTTAATTTCTGAAATTCAATGCCAACTTTTCGTATTAGAGTCCACATCAACTTGAATGTTAGCATCATTCCATCAAAGTCTGTTGCAGAACAATTGGTGTGGAGTGGTTTTTCTTCAGGCGAATAACAGGTTTTTGTGCCTTTTCTTGATAATTCTAGTTTGATTTTAGTCATTGCTGTGTGAATTGTTTCATTAGAGGTCTATGGAAGTTTCAATTGGTATAGTTGCATATTCAAGATGGCACCAAGAAGGGAGTTGACAGGAAAAGTGAATTACTAGGAAAGGAATATTTGTGATGATTTTCTGGAACAGTTAACCATGTCTAACAATGTCGAGGCCAAGGCCAAAGAATTAATACCAAAGAACCCTCGTATGAGAATTGGGGATGGCCTGTATGATAAAGGTAATTGGTTAAGGGACACAAAAAGAGGGATGTCAGGTTTAGGACTGTTCAAAGTAGGTTTTGGGCAAAGACACTCCCTTTCCCCTTTGAATAGCATATGGGAACTGGATGTGGGGAAGCTTGTGGTCCGTGGTGTATTCATGGATGTAGATTTGTTGACCTTGATTGCACATAATTATGACCCTATAGCCAGATGTATTAGGAGTGTGAAGGGATCAACCCTGATTGAAATAAAAGATGATTAATTCAGAAATGTGTTTAAACTCAGGGAGGCCTCAAATTTGTTAGAGCCTATTGACTTTGAGTCATTAGCCTAGATGTACAATGCACAAAGGGATCATCTTAGGAGTGACCCATTGAAAGAATTCTTTGTTAAGTTAGGAGGGTTAACGATTGTAGGCCCTAGTACAATGGAACCATTCTCCCTCAATTTGTTTACTCTAAGAGCTAAGGGTATGTATTGGGCACTGTGTCAGATCTTTGGAGAAGATGTTGAAAGAAACATGCCAACCCATTACATGCCGATGATTGCACAAACTCTAAACCCCTCCTTGGTAATAACATTTGATTATGCCCCATACATTACTAATGCAATTCATGCAGGGTTAGTAGGGATAAAAAATGGTAAGGTGGATAGGCCATTTGGATGGTATTTCCTGTTAATGCATATGTTTTTGTTCAAAGGTGCTGACTATTTTACAAAGGAGATGGATTTGGTTAAGGTAAAAGATAAAGAAGAGATGCCTGTGCAACTTTGGAGCACTATTTTATCTTGGGATAGAGAGGATGCTAGTTTTATGAAGTTTGATAGATGCTTTGCATCTAAGATTAGAATTCTTTTCTGCACAGAAAACCCTAGGATTCCAAAGGCTCTCTTGGAATTCCTTAGGCCTAAAGAATTTGCTGAGGGTATTAAGATTGTTCACAATTGGGGAGACATGTATTTGTACCCTGTTTCTAATGTTTTCAGAGTGTATGGTTTTATAGGTACTCCCTATCTACTACCCTATCAGGTCCCATTGAAGATAGGAATTGCAGAAGTATTGAGACAAATTGGAGGAGTACAAGAGGTAGAGCTGACCAATAGGGGTAAAGGGACTATTTTCCAAACCATTACAATGGCCCATCATTTTGTAATCACCAAAGGTGGCTGGAAATATTTTGAAGAATTCTTTAAGCCATATATGTTGTCAACTACAGTTTCAAGATGTGCCGACCCTGAGGACTTTTTCAATGGCATGTTTAGAAAGAGGGCAGTGTGTAAAGGTAGGCCTCACCAATTTCAGTTCCCTGAAGATTTAATTAGGAATGAATTCAATTTAGATGAGCAGGAACTGAGGAAGGAGAAGTGGGTTGCATATAAAAGGGCACTTGATTTCATCCATCAATTTGATAGCAGTTATGACCCTCTCTCTAGTTTTAATCCTTTCGAGGAGAAAGTCAAATTCTTGATTCTCTATTTTGAAGACCTCATGCAAACCTTAAAAGAGAAAAGAGAGGCCATAATGCAAAATGATCTTGATAGGGTTAAATTGGTCCAAGCTAAGCCTACTTTTGCTAAGGCCATCCCACCTGGTGACCATGTGTTGCATAAGAAATCAAAGTATAGTGTGATGATGCCAGTGACAGGTGAGCCTTCTACTTCAAGAGGGAAAAGAGAAATTGAAGATGTCATTGACATCCAAGATTCCCCTAAAAGGCAAAGAGTGGGGAAGGAAGTTGAAACTGATGAACCTCAGTATTCTCCATCTTAGTCCCCTATTCATATAGGAGATGAACAAGTGGTGGCTGAATAGTTGTTACAGTTAGGGAGTCTTGGTGAGATTACATACACCTATGATGAGACCTAAGAGGGGATGCCAGAAGAGCCACCTAGTGCTGAAATGAACATAATTGACGGTGAGCTAAAGGTCCAAGAGTTAGACCTTATTGTTAAGCAAGCTAGTGAGGAATTCCTGGCCGACAGTAATTTTGTTACAACAGGAGCTTTCATGCAATTTGTGTGGAAGTAAAATATGGAGCAATTCAAGGTCAGATGTGAGCAAAGGAAGAATGAACAACCTCTTAGAGATGTAGCTCAGGTGGAAGAAGAAATAAAGCAAGAAATGACTGAAGAGTTTAAGACTATTACTCCTAAGAAGGGAAGAGAGATGGTGTCTAAAGCTGGTGTTTTAATCCTGCTTGAATGGGACATAGCTGATGCTTTAGTTCTTGAAGCAGTGAGAAAGGAAACCAAACCCATGGAAGGAGTGACCTTCAATAAGGATAATGCTTCTCTAGTCATGTGGTCACTGAAGAAGGATGAGAGTAAAAAGAGGAAAAGTGTATCAGATTCTAGTCTCCTAGGAGGCATGATTGTTAAGAGAGTCCAAGATATAGGGGTAGTGGAAGTTGCAAGCACGGCATTGGAAACTGCAAAGTTCAGTGTGGCAGTAGCAGAAAAAGAGGCAAAAGAAAGAGCTACTCTCCAATTGAAATTGAAGACCATCTTAAAGGCTTACAATGAGGCCAAAGAAGGAATAGCCAATAGAGACATCATTATTACTAGACTTCAGAGTCAGTTGGTAGGTCAGCACCATCCAGGTGAATCCTCTACACTCATGATAGCTTCCTCTCCAACAAGACCTCCACCTACTAGTCCCATTATAGAATATCCCCCTTCTCCCATGCCTTCTGGTTTCCAATCAGCTGAATCTATCCAACATGAGATGGAAAAGTTGAAAAAATCTCAAGCCTTGTTTGCAAGAAAGTATGAAGAAAAGGTAAAAGCCACAATTTTTGAAGTTTGCAGATTCAGTCAAGGCCACCACTGTATACATTAATATGAAGAGGATTTTGGAGGTTTTGGTCAAATTCAGAGAGGATGAAGCCACCTTGGAACCAATCCTTAATAAGTGGATGCCTAGAGGTAAGGAGTTAGAGCTCATGTGTTAATCGCATGCAGATGCAGAGGAGAATGACAATCTTAGGTCCACTAGTGAGTTTATAAAAGAGATGAATATACTGTCAGAGGAAAGGGCAGGTGTAAAAAGAAAAGCCCAACTATATAGAAAAGAATATCCAAATCACAAATTTGAATTGTTTCCAGGAGTTTTTGTTGGTCCAATTCAGTTGAAAGAGGAGAAGACCTGGCTCGAAGAACTGGACCACAAATTGTCCCTAAGGGTTAATGAAATTATTAACACCGATGACAAATCCTTATTTGTCCAAATAGTTGAAGAAATTGAAAAAGTGAAATCACATTATGGTTTCATAGAAACAGAAATTGGGCAGTTAAGGGTCACTTGGAAAAGGCTAGAAGGAATGAAACAGAAGATTGTTAGCTTTTCTTGGCCAAGTGATGATGTGTTCCAGGAGTGGAAGGATAAATATGTTGGACAAAAGGAAGATAGTCCAGAGCAGTTAGAAGAGGTTGCAACAGTACAACAAATAGAAGAGGCCATAGATGTTGAAAAGGACTTGTAACTCTTTCTTGGAGAGTATTGTGGTTTGTAACAAACTTTCTTAGGAATGTCCGAAGCTTGTACGCATCCATAATGTTATAAATGGATACCAGGACTAGTAAAGAAGGGATCACAAGAATTTTGTAAAGAAACTCTGCAGAAATATATCTGGGTTTTTCTAGTTATTACAGAGAATACTTTGAGTTATGTTAGATTTTTTCAAAATGAATATCAATATATAGATCAGAAACTTTCTAGCATAAACCCGTGTTGTCTTCTGGTGTGCTTTCAGTAATTTATTTACTGGTTTTATTTGAGTAATCTAGGGTTATTCAACTGAAAATGAATTATAATGCAATCTTTATGGATATGTTTCTTAGCTTTTCTCTTCAGGAGAGGAATTAAATACGCATAAAATATCTCTGTAAGTAGGTTATTTTGTTTGAGGCTTTGAATTTGATAAGCACTGTTTAGTTTGACAAGAAAGAACTTTTATATATGTCAGGCATGTATGGGGTTAATAGAAGGTGAATTGATGAGATATATGGGGATGGTTAATTGTGAAATCCTTACTTAATTTAGATGACTCAGTAGCCTGGATAAGGCATTGGTATCAGTTGTAGTTTTCTTTCTACATCTCTTGAGGATCAATACTGAAAATGAGCATAAGTTTTCCTTTATTATTTCAGTTTATGTTTAGGTGATGAAATCCACTGCTTTTTGGACACTAGTTTACTGTGGATCTCGTTTAAAAGTGTGAAATTATTCACAAAAGGTATACCCGCCTGAACTTTGGATAAGTTCAAAGTGTAGAAGGTTCTCGAAACCTTGTCATATGTTACTCTAAGATTATTTTTTCCTTGATCTCTTCATTTGCAGACAAAGTTATTCATTTTCTTATAGGGGATAAGAGGGAATCATAATTTGAGACTAACAAAAGTGACGACTCTGCTGGGGAGAGTCACAGTGTGTATCCATGTTGCAGATTGACGTTTGAATTGGTTCAAAATGTTGTTCGAATATCTGTGTTGAAAAAATTTGCATGATCTTTGATTTGTTTTGTCTCTCTCTCTCTCTTTCTTCATGATTTTTGTTTTAAAAATCAGCAAGTATTTTTTTGAAAGCTTGTTTTCTTATTTCCCATAGTCTTTGTGGGTGGCGACTCTGACAAGCATAACCAGTCCTTTTGAAATAAGTGAAATTCTTTAAGAAAACAAGCATAATGTAGAGAGGAAGGAACACCGGGTCTTTCATGAAGAAACATCCTTGTGAGACATTGCAAGAGGGACTACCTGAACAATCACGTAGAGGTCAGAAAAGATTAGTTGTACACAAGCCATCTAGTGGAGCTTGGGTACAAAAGAGCATCAATACGGGAAAGATATCTGAGAGACTTGTCTATGCAAATTCAAATTCTTCTTCCCACGAATCTGAGCATGATATTTTAGGTTTCCATTCTAGTTTATTTGGGAATGTAGAAGATGTCCATGTTTCAAATCAAGGGATATCCCATGCTAGTTTTTCTGGAAAGGATAGAAGTAGTTCAAACATTAAGAGAGATTTTGTACCTAAAACAATTGATGGAAACATCAGTTTAATTAATATTGACCAAATCAATATATCAGACTCTGAAGAAATCTTCCCTGATGAAGATAAGGTATCAGTTCTAAGAGATTTCCACAATCCATCATATAATCAAGAGAGCATTTCCGGATTCGAATGTGTGAAAGATTTTTGCATCAACGTTTCGGATCACACTCCATGATCCATCATCAGGATGAAGAGAGTCAAATAAGATGAAAAGTTGCAGACTTGGGATAAATAGGAAGGATTGGAGAAGGGTGCACAAAGAACGAGAAACCAAGATGGTCAAACCTCAACAGAAGGACAAAAGAGGAAATAAAATAAAAACAAGAGAGAGAGAAAATAAAGAAAGAAAAAATAAAAACCAAATTAATACCCACACACACAGAGACAAAGGAAAGACAAGAACTCGGTTAAATATTTAAAAAATAAACAAATAAACTAACATATATATATATATATATATGGGGATGTATGAATGTATCTATGTATGCATATATATATAAGTATATATGTATGCCTATATAAATACCCCCACACACAAACAAAGAAAATACAAGACCTCCATTATAAAGCAAACACAAAAAATAGAAAAAACTAAACTATGAAACAAGCAAACACAAAGCAAACACACGCACACTCAGAGTTCTGGTGTTTATTTTTTCCTTTTGTTTATTAACCGAGTTCTTGTGTTTCCTTTGTCTATGTGTGTGGGTGTTGTCTTTTTATATTTTTATTTAACATTTTTGTTTGCTCATTTATTTTATTACTTTTGTATACATATATATTTTTAACATATGCGTATGTATATATATGTATATGCATATGTATATACTTATACATACATATACATAGACACTCACACACACACACACACACACACACACACACACACACACACACACACACACACACACACACACACACACATATTTTCTAGTATTAATTTGGTTTTTATTTTTTCTCTTTCTTTATTTTCTCTCTTTTATTTTTATTTTATTTCCTCTTTTGTCCTTCTGTTGAGGTTTGACCATCTTGGTTTCTCGTTCTTTGTGCACCCTTCTCCAATTGTTCCTATTTATCCCAAGTCTGCAACTTTTCATCTTATTTGACTCTCTTCATCCTGATGATGGATCATGGAGTGTGACCCGAAACGTTGATGCAAAAATCTTTCACACAATCGAATCCAGAAATGCTCTCTTGATTAAGATAAGGTATCCCAAGAAATTGAAGTCTTGAATAGAAAAGTCCATCATTTGATTTCCTTAAGAACACAAAAGGAAGTAGATAAAGAGAGAGAAGTAAAGGCAAAATTGATGGAGAGAGACAGGCTTCTAAGACAAATTGCTGACCTTGAGTTACTTGCCCAAGAAAAGGCTAAGAGTGAGGACGAAGGTCCAGTAATTAGAGAAATTTTAGTTCCCAAGACCAAACCTGCATATAAGTCAGTAGTGAAACCAAGTAGGGAAGCTCTTAGTGACCCACATCATGTTAGAAATGATGTTGACAAAGGAAAGCAGAAATGCATGGAAGGTGGGTCTGGATCTAAGACTACAGTGGAGATCTCTCACATGCTATGAGCACATGAAAGAGAGATGGAAAGGATGAGGAAAGAGAAGGAAGATTTGCAAATGGAGTTAGAAAAGGCTGAATTAGAAGCAGCCAACCAATAAGTTAAAAGAAAGATTATCTATTTGAAAGCACCTCCTATCATATTTTCCTCAGTAGATCAAAATAAACCTGCTCCTCAGCAAGCTTCACTCCCTCCAGTTAAAATTCAACCAACTCTGCCTATTAGTACTACCACAGCCCATCAAGCCCCTATTACTAACCAAGGTAACCATATCTCTCAGACTCAAAGCCCCAATGTAAGAATGAACATGGGAAATAATCATGTTGTTAACCGATTCCAGAGAAGACCTATTAACCTAGAACTTTATAGGCAACTCTTTTTTGATGGAATCCCAGGGTACCCTAAACATGTTCCTACTGAATTGAGAGATAAACTTCACAAATTTGCTGGAAATAATGCAATCAGTGTAGAAGAACACTTGAAGTCTTTTGGTGACTTAATAAATGACTATGAAATTATAGATGAAGATGTCATCATGAAATTGTTTGTATAGTCTTTAGTAGATGATGTAAGGGATTGGTATAGAGGTCTTCTTGTGAATAACATTGGGTCTTAGGAAGATTTTAAAATTTGTTTTCAAGAACAGTATGGTGACAAGACAAATGTGAGCTTCATGCTCAATAAGTTCAACAATATCAGAAAGTCTGACAATGAAATTATCACAGATTTTAATGCCATATTTTAGAAAGCAATGCATAGGCTATATCAGGTAATGAGGTTAGATGACAATATGTGCCTGAATACTTATTACAATGCCTTTGATTCTAAAATGGCCTATATTTTGAGGGATAAAAATCTGCATAGTCTAAGAGATGCATTTAGAATTGCCATTAATGTAGAGAGCAATAGAAAAGCATCTGGGAAACTAGGGAGAAGAATTGTTGGCAGGCTGTGGCAAGAATCAAAACAACAACCTAATAAAGTTGCTAAAGAAGAGGACAAAATAGAGAAATTAGTGACTGCCATGAAGGATCTTACTGCCAAGGTGAGTAAAAATGATAAACCTCATTACAATTGGCAAGATAGACCTCCTAGGTTGCATGACATGCCTTACAACACTACTTGGAAGGATGGTAAGCCTCAAAATGAGAAGCCAAAGAATACTCAGAGCCAAGATACCCCAGATCCTTTGAAAGGAGGAAATCTTCATAACATGGATAATACTCCTTGGTGCATGGCTTGTGATGGACCACATTCTCCTCATTAATGCGCTGTAGCTCAAGCCCTTGAAGAATCCATGAGACAAGAGGCTGAGCCTGATATAAATATGTTTGAAACTATCATAGAAAGAAATGATGAGTCTTTACAAAGTGAACTTAGTGAATGTGATGTGCTGAATAGAAAGAGGTCTTACCAAGGACATCTAACACTTGATTGGAATCCCACTTTAAATGTGGTAACAATTGAAGATGAAGAAGTTCATCTCAGAAGGCCTAGTGATGAAGAAGTTAAAAATCTCCACAAAGCTACCATAGCCAAAGCCAAGCACAATTATAATTTGAGAAGTACTAAGAAGGATAACGATCAAGGTGAACGTGGTTCTATGTTTATAAAAGAAGTATCCCAGAAGAAAGCATCAATTAATACAACCCTGCCTCAAGTTGGTCAAGAAAAGAAGAACCAAGTTAAAGAAGTAGCCAAGGGTACGGATGATAAAGCTACTAGTGATATACAAGAAACTGCCACAATGAAGAAGGCAAGTCAGCCTAAAACAGAGAAAGTTAAGGCTAATACTGAGTTGATTAATAATTCCACATTTGATATGACTCAGGCTCTTACCGAAATGAAGGTCACTGTCCCATTGATAGAACTATTGAAAATAAAGGAACATAGAGAAGCTGCTCTATCCTTATTTTCTACAATATCTGACAGTAACACATCTTTGCCTTCCGGTTCAACTAAGGATGAAAAGGATCAGGAGCTGCAAACCCCAGAGGTATATGTTGGAACAACTATTACACAAGAACCCTCACAGGTTGATCCTTTCTATGTTACTTTGTTAGTAAATAACCGATTGATTAAAAACTATATGATAGATTCTAGTGCAGCTGCAAATGTAATGCCTTATGGTGTCATGAAAGAATTAGGATTGTCAGTGAATACAGTGTATGGGAAATGTTATGCTATGGATAACAGAGAAGTGTATGTGATAGGTACAATGAAAGATGTTGAAGTAAAAATAGCAGCATTCCTTGAAGCAACATACAAGATGGATGTCATTGTAATTGACACCAAACCTCATTATGGAATGTTGTTATCTAGGCAGTGGGTGGAAATGTTTAGTTGGATCTGTCATATGCTACTATCCCAATTAATGGGAACCAAATAAAATTGTATAGAGAACCACATGCCCCTAGGGTAATTGAGAAAGTAGATCCTAGTATGCTTAACTGTATGATTGATGTGGATCTTGACAATTTTAGATTACAACCAATTTTACCTCAATTGAAGAATACTGACTCTATTGTGACTGAATTGGAATCTCAACAACATGGTTTGTGGCACATGTATTTTGATGGAGCTTGCTCTAAAGAAGGATCTGGAGCAGGAGTTCTATTTGTGTCCCCTTCAGGCATAACTTTCAACTATTCCTTCTTGTTAGCCTTTCAGTGTACAAATAATACTGTTGAATATGAAACCTTGTTATTGGGGCTTGAAGTTGCAAAAAGGCATGGGATTCAATTGTTAAGAGTGCTAGGAGATTCAGAATTGGTTGTTTCTCAAGTTAGATCCAAGTATGCATCTAAGAATGATAGACTGAAAAGATACAAGCATGCAGCATGGGATGTGATTGAGCATTTTAGTGCATTCTCTATAAATTGGATAGAAAGATCTAAGAATATCATGGCAGATTTCTTAGCGAATGTTGCATTAAAGAATGATGATGCAACACTAATCGGTATATCCACAGTTGAGATAAAAGCTAGGCCTGCTATTCCTGACAATGTATAGAATTGGCAAGTGTTTGCTGATGATGAAGCTATGCTTAGGTTCATACAATGCATTGATGACTATGATGGACAAAAAATTGATTGCAATGCTTTGGTGGAAGTGGTTGACAACAGAGAAACTGTGTTTGGAAATGACCTGGTTCAGTTAGAAACTAATGAAATACCTAAAGGGTTGGTAGAACTTGAAGGTATGTTCAGTTACAGTGATAGTCATCTGCACCAACAATCAACCACTAAGTTAGATGACCTAGAGGAAGTAAACTTGGGGACAAAATCATCCCCTAAGTTGGTATATATTGGAAAAAATTTGCCTCCTCATGTTAGAGTAAATCTTATTAATTTATTAAAGAAATATAAGCATGTCTTTTCTTGGTCTTATGAAGATCTAAAGGCGTATAGACAAGATCTGTTTCAGCATGAAGTCCCTTTGCTTCCAGATGCTAAGCCTTTTAGACAAAAACAAAGACCTATTAACCCCCTATTGGAATCTAAAATGCAGCAAGAATTAACCAAGTTGAGGGAAGAGGGAATCATTAAGCCTATAAGGCATTCATCATGGGTCTCAAATTTGGTCTCGGTTAGAAAGAAGAATGGGGACATAAGACTCTGTGTTGACTTTAGGAACCTAAATGTTGCTTCCTTGAAAGATAACTACTCTTCTCCTAATATGGAAGCTATATTGCAAAGAGTAACTGGTTGTGACCTATTGTCTATGATGGATGGGTTCTCAGGGTATAACTAGGTGTTAGTAAAAGAATTTGAACAATTCAAAACTGCTTTCACCACCCCTTGGGGAACATATGTGTATGTCAGAATGCCTTTTGGTTTGAAAAATGGTGGAGCTACTTTTCAGAGGGCAATGGATGTAGCTTTCAAGGAATTCATCAATATCATCATGGTAGTATATCAAGATGATTTGACATGCTTCTCCAAAAGGGTGGATGACCACTGTGGACACTTAGAACAGGTTTTCAATAAAGCTCTAGAATTTGGAGTATCCTTAAATCCTAAAAAGTGTCATTTTGTTGTTACCAAAGTGGGGCTGCTAGGGCATATTGTCTCTAAAGAAGGAGTGAGAATAGACCCTACAAGAATTGAGGCTATAAACAATGTGCCTGAACCAAAGAATGTTAAAGGTATCCAATCTTTCTTGGGCAAAGTAAATTTTGTTAGAAGATTTATTGCAAATTTTGCAGAGATAGTCAAGCCCATTGTTAAACTGCTTAAAAGGGATACAAAGTTCTGCTGGGATCAAGAAGCTTCAAAGGCTTTTGATGAGATCAAAAAGGCTATTTAGGGGGCACCAGTCTTGAAGTCCCCTTACTACAGTAAGCCTTTCTCTTTGTTTTCTTTTGCTTCATATCACACAGTGGCTGTAGTTCTTTTACAAAAGGATAATGAAGGATATGAACATCCTATAGCTTTTTATAGCAAATCTCTACAGGCTGTAGAGTTAAAATATGAAATCATGGAGAAGCAAGCATATGCTTTGGTCAAGGCTATTAAAGCTTTTAGGCCATATCTTGTAAATGCACAAGTAGTTGCCCATGTCCCACATGCTGCTGTCAAAGATATTTTATCCCAGTCTGAGGTCACAAGTGAGAGATGCAGATGGATAACTAGAATCCAGGAGTTTGATTTAGAAATTAAGATCACTAAATTGGTGAGAGGTTTAGGCCTTGCTAAGCTTATGGCTGAGTCAAACCTTCTTGGTGTTGAAGTAAATAATGTTGAAGTTGAGAACATCCTGGTTACCAGTATTGAAGCACAGCCCTAGTACTCAGAGATAGTACATTTTTTAAGGGATGCAACATTTTCAGAAGGAATGACCCATAACCAGAGAAGAACTCTGAAGTTGAAGTCACAGAAGTATGTCCTTATTAGAGGTGATCTATTTTGGTGAAATAGAGATGGGGCCTTGCTAATGTGCTTCGATAAATCCCAGGCTAAGAGAGTGTTGACTGAAATGCATGATGGAGTGTGTGGGGGTCATTACTCTGCCAAGACAACTACTGGTAAGATAGTTCGGGCTGGATATTATTGGCCTACTTTATTTAAAGATGCCCATGAACATGTCCAGAGATGTTACCCATGCCAGAAGTTTTCATCAAAGTTGAAGTATGAGGGAGCTTTACCCCTCAACCCAGTCACAGTGGAAGCCCCTTTTGTCCAATGGGGCATAGATTTTATTGGAGAAATCGTTGAGAAATCAGGAAGAGGTCATAGGTGGATTATAGTAGCTACTGATTACTTTACCAAATGGATTGAAGCTATACCAACTAGGAGAGCCACAAGTAAGGTTGTTATTGACTTTCTGATGGATAATGTCATAACCAGATTCAGAGTCCCTGTAAAACTAGTGATGGATAATTCCATGAGCTTCAGGTCAGAAGAGTTTGTTGAATTTTGCACCAGTCATGGAATAGTTATGTCTTACTCTTCGCCTTATCATCCTCAGGGTAATGGGCAAGCTGAATCAAGTAACAAGAGCCTCGTGAACATTATCAGGAAAATCATGGAAGAGAATAAAAGGTCTTGGGACCAAAAGTTAAAATTACCTTTATGGGCTGACAGGGTTACTGTCAAGAAAGCTATTGGGGTTTCACCTTTTGAATTAGTTTATGGCACACAATCTAGGGTGCCATTCAATAATCTTCTTCTAGTGTATAAGTTCTTGTGAGCTAAAGACATTGAGTTATCTGAACCTATGGAAGACCGGATGATTCAGATAGTAGAGGTAGAAGAAATTAGAACTTTGGCTCACAAGAGGAATTTAAAGATCCAATTGCAGTCCAAATATCTATTTGACAAGACAACCTTGTTGAGAAAGTTCCAAATTGGTGATGTAATTCTTCAATGGAATGCGAAAGGACAGGATAAGGGAAAGCACAAGAAATTTGAGTCACTATGGATTGGCCCCTCTGTGGTTTGTGATCTTAATGGAAATGATTCATATTTTTTGAAGAATATGAATGGTGAGGTACAGGAATTTCCAGTGCATGGACAATTCCTGAATTATTACTTCTCTTGATGTCCATGCACAGTAGGTCCTTGTCTGTACATATTTAGGTTTGCTTTTGTTGTTGTTTTCGGGTTTGTGTTTGGTTTGTTTCTCCAGAGAGTTTATGAATTCTTGTGTTGATCTTGCGATCAACCATCCCCAGTCAGAGCCGCTGTTATCACTGTTTAAAAATGGATATTCTTGTTCCATAGTTAGCTAGAAGTCTGCAAAAAGTGAGTCTGGTATGGCCTTGTTGCCTCTATTTGTCTTAGGTCAGAAGAGGGTTTAAGGTTTGAGTTCTAACCCTTCCAGTGTTTGAGAAAAACCCTTATGATTCTATTTCTGCGTTACTTTTACAACTTAGTGAAGGGTCGGTCTGTCATGAGAAGTGTCCCCCCATTAGTTATTTACCTAGGTGGTCCCTTAATTTTAAAAAAAATCTATGCGCCTTTACTTTACCTTGTTCTAATGTTTGTCGGGCCCCGTAAGTATTGTGCAACTCTTTGTTCATCTAGCGATTGTCATTGTTTCATTAAGAGAAGTTGCTAGCAGGTTAATGTTCACGAAGTAGCGAAAAGCCTAGGCGGGCCCGACCAGATGGATTGACTGTCAGATAAAAGAACCGTATCTTGTTTTAAATCTGATGGCTCGCATTGATTCGCTAGCTCGAGATACACATAGTATAAGTTACGCAAAACAATGAAAGACTTGGCGGGTCCCAGAGACGAGCGATTTTCCTTGGCTAAAGGGTGACTGGTTTAGAAAAGATCAACGACTCACATTGATTTGCAGCTAGAAGATGCATGTGTTCTACCTTTTGCAAAGTAGTGAAAAGGCTAGGTGGGCCCGAGCGAGGTGGTCATAGAAAGGATAAATGATAGGAAAGTTCCTGAGATCTAACGGCCCGCATAGATTCACGAAGTCAAGATGATCGCGGGTTAGCCATTGCGAAATGGAAAAAGACAGGTGGCAATCACACGAAGGCATGACGTGGCAGGACAAGTGGTGTGTTTCATGGAGTAAAGAGTGACCTATCAAGTACACATGGCTCTAAAGGGTAGTTGAGGGCCCACCTTGGTTCAACCGGGAGTTATGTGGAGAATAGTGAAGCAATGCACGTGGCGGATTCAGAATGGAACCCGATGGAACTTCCTGAGCAAATGGTTAACTGCCACATGGCATTTGTTAACCGGTGACAAGGTAGAGAAAGTGATCTCCAAGTTAAAGGGCCCACTTGAAAGGTTTAAAGCCTGTTAAAAGATGCTCATCTTGTTTTAGATCCAACGGTTGTCGTTGTTTCGTGGCCCGAAGATGCCTGCAGCTTAGTCTTTGCGAAATGGCGAAAACCATTAGCCGTCAAGGTGAGGCATGGTTAGTTAAAAAGACTGATGGTAGTTGTTGGAGATAAAGACTAGGTAGGTAGATCTTGATCTAACGACCGACGTGGCTTCGTGAAAGAAAATTGCATAAGCTTTAAGACCCGCAAAATAGTGAAAAGAAGGTAGGGCTCGACACTAACACAGAGAGACCAGACGGAGCTAAAGGCAGTGCAAGTTCTCGTAACCCAACGACCATCATTACTTTGTGAAAGAAAAGTGTGCGTGATATAAGCTCTGTGAAATAGTGAAAGCAACGAAACAGAGAAAATACTCAGAGAAGTTATGACCCGTTGGAGCCCATTTTTGAATTCGATTTGTGAATTCAATTTCGAGGTGATGGCCGAAGCAAGCGGGGTTAATTTCTGAAATTCAATGCCAACTTGCCATATTAGAGTCCACATCAACTTGAATGTTAGCATCATTCCATCAAAGTCTGTTGCAGAACAATTGGTGCGAAGCGATTTTTCTTCAGGCGAATAACGGGTTTTTGTGCCTTTTCTTGATAATTCTGGTTTGATTTTAGTCATTGCTGTGTGAATTATTTCATTAGAGGTCTGTGCAAGTTTCAATTGGTGTAGTTGCATATTCAAGATGGCACCAAGAAGGGAGTTGACAGAAAAAGTGAATTACCAGGAAAGGAATATTTGTGATGATTTTCTGGAATAGTTAACCATGTCTACCAATGCCGGGGCCAAGGCCAAATAATTAGTACCAAAGAACCCTCATCTAAGAATTGGGGATGGCCTATATGATAAAGGTAATTGGTTAAGGGACCCAAAAATAGGGATGTCAGCTTTAGGATTGTTCAAGGTAGGTTCTGGGCAGAGACATTCCCTCACCCCTTTGAATAGCATATGGGAACTGGATGTGGGGAAGCTTGTGGTCCCTGGTATATTCATGGATGTAGATTTGTTGACCCTAATTGCATAGAATTATGACCCTATAGCCAGATGTATCAGGAGTGTGATGGGATCAACCCTGATTGAAATAAAAGATGATGAATTCAGAAATGTGTTTAAACTTAGGGAGGCCTCAAATTTGTTAGAGCCTATTGACTTTGAGTCATTAGCCCAGATCTACAATGCACAAAGCGATCATCTTAGGAGTGGCCCATTGAAAGAATTATTTGTTAAGATAGGAGGGTTAACAGTTGTAGGCCCTAACACAATGGAACCATTCTCCCTCAATTTGTTTACTCTAAGAGCTAAGGGTATGTATTGGGCACCGTGTCAGATCTTTGGAGAAGATGTTGAAAGAAACATACCAACCCATTACATGCTGATGATTGCACAAACTCTAAACCCCTCCCTCACAATAACATTTGATTATGCCCCATACCTTACTAATGCAATTCATGCAGGGTTAGTGGGGATACAAAATGGTAAGGTGGATAGGTCGTTTGGATGGTATTCCTTGTTAATGCATATGTTTTTGTTCAAAGGTGCTGACTATTTTGCAAAGGAGATGGATTTGGTTAAGGTAAAAGATAAAGAAGAGATGCTTGTGCAACTTTGGAGCACTGTTTTATCCTGGGATAGAGAGGATGCTAGTTTTCTAAAGTTTGATAGATGCTTTGCATCTAAGATTAGAATTCTTTTATGCACAAAAAACCCTAGGATTCCAAAGGCTCTCTTGGAATTCCTTAGGCCTAAAGAATTTGCTGAGGGTATTAAGATTGTTCACAATTGGGGAGACATGTATTTGTACCCTGTTTCTACCATTTTCAGAGTGTATGGTTTTAGAGGTACTCCCTATCTACTGCCCTATCAGGTCCCATTGAAGATAGGAATTGCAGAAGTATTGAGACAAATTGGAGGAGTACAAGAGGTAGAGCTGACCAATAGGGGTAAAGGGACTATTTTCCAAACCATTACAATGGCCCATCATTTTGTAATCACCAAAGGTGGCTGGAAATATTTTGAAGAATTCTTTAAGCCATATATGCTGTCAACTGCAGTTTCAAGATGTGCCGACCCTGAGGACTTTTTCAATGGCATGTTTAGAAAGAGGGCAGTGTGTAAAGGTAGGCCTCAGCAATTTCAGTTCCCTAAAGATTTAATTAGGAATGAATTCAGTTTAGATGAGCAGGAACTGAGGAAGGAGAAGTGGGTTGCATATAAAAGGGCACTTGATTTCATTCATCAATTTGATTTTAGGTATGACCCTCTCTCTAGTTTTAATCCTTTTGAGAAGAAAGTCAAATTATTGATTCTCTATTTTGAAGACCTCATGCAAACCTTAAAAGAGAAAAGAGAGGCCATATGCAAAATGATCCTGATAGGGTTAAATTGGTCCCAACTAAGCCTTCTTTTGCTAAGGCCATCCCACCTGGTGACTATGTGTTGCATAAGAAATCAAAGTATAGTGTGATGATGCCAGTGACAGGTGAGCCTTCTACTTCAAGAGGGAAAAGAGAAATTGAAGATGTCATTGACATCCAAGATTCCCCTAAAAGGCAAATAGTGGGGAAGGAAGTTGAAACTGATGAACCTCAGTATTCTCCATCTCAATCCCCTATTCATATAGGAGATGAACAAGCAGTTGTTGAACAGTTGTTACAGTTAGGGAGTCTCGGTGAGATTGCATACACCTATGATGAGACCCAAGACGGGATGCCAGAATAGCCACCTAGTGCTGAAATGAACTTAACTGATGGTGAGCTAAAGGGCCAAGAGTTAGACCTTACTGTTAAGAAAGCTAGTGTGGAATTCCTGGCTGATAGTAATTTTGTTACAACAGGAGCTTTCATGCAATTTGTGTGGAAGCAAAATATGGAGCAAGTCGAGGTCAGATGTGAGCAAAGGAAGAATGAACAACCTCTTAGAGATGCAGCTCAGGTGGAAGAAGAAATAAAGAAAGAAATGACTGAAGAGTTTAAGACTATTACTCCTTAGAAGGGAAGAGAGATGGTGTCTAAAGCTGGTGTTTTAATCCTCCCTGAATGGGACATAGCTGATGCTTTAGTTCTTGAAGTAGTGAGAAAGGAAACCAAACCCATGGAAGGAGTGACCATCAACAAGGATAATGCTGCTCTAGTCACATGGTCACTGAAGAAGGATGAGAGTAAAAAGAGGAAAAGTGTATTAGATTCTAGTCTCCTAGGAGGTATGATTGTTAAGAGGGTCCAAGATACAGGGGTAGTGGAAGCTACAAACACGATATTGGAAACTACAAAGTTCAGTGTAGCAGTAGTAGAAAAAGAGGCAAAAGAAAGAGCTACTCTCCAATTGAAATTGAAGACCATCTTAAAGGCTTACAATGAGGCCAAAGAAGGAATAGCCAATCGAGACAACATTATTACTAGACTTCAGAGTTAGTTGGCAGGTCAGCACCATCTAGGTGAATCATATACACTCATGATAGCTTCCTCTCCAGCAAGACCTCCACCTACTAGTCCCATTATAGAATATCCCCCTTCTCCTATGCCTTTTGGTTTCCAGTCAGCTGAAATTGTCCAACATGAGTTGGAAAAGTTGAAAAAAGCTGAAGGTTTGTTTGCAAGCAAGTATGAAGAAAAGGTAAAAGCCGCAATTTTGAAGTTTGCAGATTCAGTCAAGGCCACCATGATAAACATTAATATGAAGAGGATTCTGGACATTTTGATGAAATTCAGAGAAGATGAAGCCACCTTGGAACCAATCCTTAATAAGTGGATGCCTAGAGGTAAGGAGTTAGAGCTCATGTGTTCATCCCATGTAGATGCAGAGGAGAATGACAATCTTAGGTCCATTAGTGAGTTTATAAAAGAGATGAATATACTCTCAGAGGAAAGGGCAGGTGTAAAAAGAAAAGCCCAACTATATAGAAAAGAATATTTAGATCACAAATTTGAATTATTTCCAGAAGGTTTTGTTGGTCCAATTCAGTTGAAAGAGGAGAAGACCTAGATAGAAGAGTTGGACTACAAATTGTCTCTAAGGGTTAATGAAATTATTAACACCGATGACACATTCTTATTTGTCCAAATAGTTGAAGAAATTGAAAAAGTGAAATCACATCATGGTTTGATAGAAATAGAAATTGGGCAGTTAAGGGTCACTTGGAAAAGGCTAGAAGGAATGAAATAGAAGATTGTTAGCTTTTCTTGGCCAAGTGATGATGTGTTCCAGGAGTGGAAGGATAAATATGTCAGACAAAAGGAAGATACTCCAAAGCAGTTAGAAGAGGTTGCAACAGAACAACAAATAGAAGAGGCCGTAGATGTTGAAAAGGACTTGTAACTGTTTCTTGGAGAGTATTGCGGTTTGTAACAAACTTTCTTAGGAATGTCTGAAGCTTGTATGCATCCATAATGTTATAAATGGATACCAGGACTAGTAAAGAAGGGATCACAAGAATTTTGTAAAGAAACTCTGCAGAAATATATCTGGTTTTTTCTAGTTATTACAGAGAATATTTTGAGTTATGTAAGATTTTTTCAAAATGAATGTCAATATACAGATCAGAAACTTTCTAGTCTAAACCTATGTTGTCTTCTGGTGTGATTTTAGTAATTTACTTACTGGTTTCGTTTGAGTAATCTAGGGTTATTCAACTAAAAAATGGATTGTAATGAAATCTTTATGGATATGTTTCTTAGCTTTTCTCTTCAGGAGAGGAATTAAAGACGCATGAAATATCTCTGTTAGTAGGTTATTTTGTTTGAAGCTTTGAATTTGATAAACACTGTTTAGTTTGACAAGAAAGAACTCTTATATATGTCAGGCATCTATGGGGTTAATAGAAGTTGAAGTGATGAGATTTATGGGGATGTTTAATTGTGAAATCCTTACTTAATTTAGATGACTCAGTAGCTTGGATAAGGCACTGGTATCAGTTGTAGTTTTCTTTCTACATCTCTTGAGGATCAATACTGAAAATAAGCATAAGTTTTCCTTTATTATTTCAGTTTATGTTGAGGCGATGAAATCCACTGGTTTTTGGACACTGGTTTACTGTGGATCTCGTTTAAAAGTGTGAAATTATTCACAAAATGTATACCCACCTAAACTTTGGATAAGTTCAAAGAGTAGAAGGTTCTCGAAACCTTGTCATATGTTACTCTAAGATTCTTTTTTCCTTGATCTCTTCATTTGTAGACAGAGTTATTCATTTTCTTACAAGGGATAAGAGGGAATCAAAATTTGAGACTAACAGATATATTGAAAAGGGAAATGAAATTAGGCATTAACCAAAAGAGGGAAAAGAGACCTTCTTTGAATTTAGAGGTAGGGTAGGAAAAATTTACAAGAAAAGAGGAAGGCGGATAGAGACAAGGACAACTAGGTCAAAATTATTTTAATTCTATGATAAAGGTAGGGTGCCACCCTTCTTGACGAGCCATGAGAATCATATCATGGAATGTTAGGGGCATTAATAGTGTGTCGACTTGAATTTCATCCTCGTAATGTTACATGTAATAAGTTAGTTTCACATAATACAAATGGAAATGCTACAGGAAATCCAAATTCAATCAATGAAACTACATGAAATACATATTAAAATAAAACATTGTTTTTACCTTCATGGCTTATGTCTCATTGTGTCCTAACTCCACTGTTCCTGGTTGCAGATGGTGTGCTCTCAGACAATGCACTGATGGCTTCCAAGATGACATATGAAGAATAGACTGATAACTTGTAGTTAACTGATATTATGATATGCAATACCACATGATTATGCTAAAATGATTATGCTAAATGATAATTGCTATTTGCTATTTGTTATTTGCTTCAAAAACTCACGAATGCATATGATTAGCTTGCAAAATGCACTTGAAGTCTCTTGAAGTCTAACTCTCTATCAACTGAAGCTCTTGATTTTATAGACTTTGAGAGGATAAGATGATGTGGCTCAGATCAACAGTCATGATCGGATCTACAGATTTGAATGGCTTTGAGAAAAGGTGAAGGTTGAGAGAAAGGGGGAAGGAGAAGACAAGTGTCACTGATCTCACCTTGACTGAGTTGCTGATTGAGGGAATCTAGGGATGGTTGGAGAAAATTTAGGCATGATAGGACAAGTGGACTCAAGTCCTTTCTAAGATGTAGAGGGTGTTGGAGAGAATATAGGAAATGGTTATGAAATATGTGTACGTACACAATTTTCGTTAATTTTGGAAGTTGAAGATAAATGATGAATTAATATTTAAGAAATATTAATTTCCTTAGCCACATGTTTGATGAGTTGGCAATGGGAAGATGAAGTGGAGATGGAGGGTGAGTTGAAAAAGGGATTAAAAAATTTAAGAAATCATTTAATATTTGAGACTATAGGATAGGAGAATAACTATTAAATATTAGATATTTAATTGTTTGGAGGAGATAATTAAATATTAGATATTTAATTAACTTGGTTAAAAGGAATAATTAAATATTAGATATTTAATTAATAAATTAATAAAATATTAATTAATAGAAAGACATGAAAATGAATTAAATAAATTAATCTTTTCAAATTAACTATTTAATAGAAGAATAATTATTAAATAAATATAATTTAATTAGAAGAATAGGATAGATGAATTAATTAATAAAATACTAATTAATAGAAAGACATGAAAATGAATTAAATAAATTAATCTTTTCAAATTAACTATTTAATAGAAGAATAATTATTAAATAAATATAAAATATTTATTTAATTGCTCATAGCCAATTTTTATGTGTATACATTTTGCCCCTCTTTGAAATGATGTCGAGATAACATTGTTTCAAAGATTAAATCAAGTCTCGATAATGTCTGATAGAGATTGAAAATCCTGATTGTGTGCCCCCTCAGGAGATTGATCGTGAAATTGTCAAAAATTCTGGTTGGAATGATTAATCTCATGATAATTTGATAAAAATTTAGTCAATTAAATTCATTTGTAAAAAATAAATTAAATTGCCCCATTTGAAATTAATTACTCTTCAAATAGTAAATATAAAATTAACCAAGGCTAATTTTAATTTCATTGTTATCGTTGTCAGCTTGTGGAGAAGATATTCTTGCTGAGGTGGCGAAATGGTGATTCCCATGGAGAAGCATCGATTTGAGCGTGTTCGATGTTACCAGCGACTTGTCGAGCATGGATATCTGGTATGTATCATATCCTGGGCTTTGTTTTCAATTTTTTGTGCAAATTTTAATGTTTTTAGACGCATTTTTTATTTTTTTGAATTTTTCCGATTTTTTGACGTTAGGTTAGCGCTTTTGTAGTGTGTTTTAGCGCATATGCAAGTAGGTTTAGTGCAAATGCATGTTTTAGTGCAAATGTTCATTTGGTTAGCACATGTGCATAAGATGTTACCGCAAATGCATGGGTTTGTGCATATGCGTCGTTTGTTAGCGCATATGCTAAAAAAGGTAGCTCTTTTTCATAGGTTAGCGCGTATGCTTGTTGAGTTAGCACTTTTGTTAAAAAAGATAGCGCATATGCACTAGGTTAGCACAAATGCTTTTATATTTAGCACTTTTGCTCAAAGTTGATGTTTTTGACAAGTGCAAAGGCTAAAAATCACTTTGATGATTAAATTTAACATGTTTAATATGCATCGATGATGAAATAGGGACTTGATTAAGTAATTGCGTAATTTTGTTGGATAGATAGATTGATTGCTGGATTGATTATTTTTGATTAAGGTAAAAGCAAGTTTTGAAGGGGCCCCGAAACCCTTTACAAGTAGGACTTAAACAACATAGCGACGAGAAACAAAAAAGAACAGACCAACGAAAAACAAGCAGAAAACCAAAGAAAACCAGAAAAAGCCCCACAAAGCCAATAGGCCATCTAGAGTCCAGAAGAGATACTAGTTGATTTTTTCTAGAGCTTTTGCCAGAGTGTTGCTAATTTTGTGCAGCTCTTTGATGTTATCCCTGAGATTAGGGAGATCATTTGCAAAAGCAGCCACAACTTTCTTGACACTAGCCCTGGTTCTCTTCGCAGTGCCACCCACCGGAGTAGCATCACCGCTACCAGTCTGGATGGTCTCTTCATCCAAGTCAAGTTCCACAACCGGTTTTGGAGAGCAGGTTTGATCAAAGACCTTAGCGATATCCTCTAGGTTTTTAATGACAGCAAGAAGGAAACTCGAGGTAACGCCCATAAGATTTTTCATCACTTCCTTCCCATCTTCCACTGATTTAACCTTATCCTCCATATTCTGCTTCCAGTTTATCTGCTCTCTGTTTTCATCCTCCCTCTTCTCATCCATGTTTTTCCCCTTTTTTTCTAGGTTCTTCAGGAGCTCATAGGTCCATTTGTCGTAATCCATTCTCGCCTCAGAGAGTTTCTTGAGGTTATCCAAGATTAGCCCTTTACCCGCACTTTCCTTATCCTCACTAACCTTGTCCTTAGTCAGGTCCTTCTTAGAGTCTTTGTTCATTCCCCTCTCAGAATTCACATTAGTTTCCTCATTATCCTTGAAATCCGCTTCCTCCATCGGATGGTTGTTGTCCTTACCGAGGCAATCACTGAGGATAGGGCTTTCATGACCAGGCTCATTATCCCCACTTTCTTCCTCATTACCCAGCTCCTCATCTTTCCAGCTGTCTTCACTGTTGGAGTCATCCATCTCCATTCCACTGCTTTCCTTTTCAATTTCCTCTATTTCCAACCCAGAGACACTTTTCCTTTTTTTGCTAGAGGACGCCTTCTCCTTGTTGGAGTCTCCTTCTTCCATCTTTCTCTTACCCAGAGAGGCATAAATCCTCTTATTTTCCAGGAGGGCAAGGGTTTTGCAATGCTCATAGATGAGCAGAAAAAGCCCGCAGTGGAGAATCAGGCTGGAAGGGTTATTCCTATGTTTATTGAGGGACCTGGAGAGTGACCTAAAAAGGTAGTAGGGAAGGGATACCTTTTTGTCATGTCTGAAATGGTTTAAGAGATCAAAATGGTAGGTGTGGGCCTTGGAGAAATGACCTTCAACCGTAATGTATTCCATAATTGCATTCAGAACCCAACCCCACAGTTTCTTGATGTTTGCAGCTTCGTAGTAGCCCCCAGTAGCTTTGCCGATTTTAACCCTTTCTTTCTCTTTCCGTGGGAACAGATTGACCGTGTTGTTGGAGACTTTAAGGTCTCGAAAGAAATTAAGCCCAGTGTGGGGCATTCCAGTTATAGTAGATATGAGCCAAGCATCCAGCTTAAACTTAACTCCATAGATTTTAAAAGAGCCATTAGACCAGTTTTTAGAAATCTTGGAAACAACGAGGTTAACCCTACCTTTGTCATAGTCCACGAGCTTCTCCATGAAGTTGGTGAGAGAACCCTTTTCTAGTTTCGCCTAGACTTTTGGCATCACTTTCCAAGTCGACGTATTATCTGGTTCCTCCCACCTTAGGTCACCTCCCATCTTCGGATTTAGGCCATCTGCTCTATTTCTCTGCAAACTAATTCCTTCTTTCCCAAAGTTGCTTGAGATTTTGAACCAGGTTACCCACAAAGCGTGCGGCAAATTATTAAAGATTGTTGGAGATCTGCCGCTTTGTCAAGTAATGATGACCTTTCCCACAAGGCATAAATAATTCTTTTTACCTGTCATGATTGAATTGTCCTTCTCTCCCCATATAACGGTCCTTTCTAAGGACCTCTTTAATGTTTAAATTGAGATCCTCCTCATGCCAAACCGATTGGGAGTCAGAGTTAACTCCTATATTCGCTAAACAATTCGCTACACTGCTTTGCTCTCTGAAGGCATGTTGAATAATAATTTCTTTAAAACTTGCAATGATCTCCCTAGATTTCATGATGATATTTTCAATTGACCAAGAAGGCTCTGACTCCCCCTTTAAACACTTAATAATATTAAGTGAATCTCCCTCAAGCCATAATTTATCATAATTAAGATTTTTGGCTAAAATTAAGGTGTTCAGGCTGGCAGAGGCTTCAACAAAATGGCTAGTTTGATTCCCTGGAGGACCAGCCACTGCCTTTAAACAACTTCCAACATAATTCCGACAATGCCCCCATATCTAGCTTTACCCAGATTCCCTTTAGAGGCCCCATCAAAGTTAGCCTTAATCCACCCTTGAGGAGGAAAGCACCAGACGAGACCTTCTCTTCCAGTTTCCTTGCTTGTAGTAGTGGTAGAGAGGTTCCACCTATCTTTGAAGTCATCTTTACCTGCAGGTCCATGATTAGTGCCATAGAGGCATTAAAAAATACTCCTAAAATTTTTATCTGCCACCACTTCAAGAATAGCCCTTTTATCCCTAAAAATCCTATTGTTACGCTCTTTCCAGATATTCTATATAACAATCGACAGAGTGATTCTCCAAGTCTCCACAATTTTAGGATTATAATTAGGGCATTGCCATTGCTGCCAGGAATCCCCAAGGGAGTTCGGGAAAACCTAGCCCAGGTTCCACCTGCTCAAGATGATTTTCTAGATATCTTGACTAAAAGCGCATTGATTGAGAATATGGCAAGCCGTCTCTTCTTCCCTGCAACAAAGAGAACACCTATTAGGAAAAATAAAACCTCTTTCATGAAGGTTGTCCAGGGTTAAAACCTTATTTTGGATGAAAATCCAAAAGAAGATATTAACCTTTGGAACTAACTTCTTGTTCCAAACTTTAGCCCAGATGGGGATTTCTTCCACCGGATCATTATGAATTGCCACAATTGAGGAAACAGAATATTTCCCATCCAAGGTTTCCCTCCATATCAATCTGTCATCTTTGTTGTCTCTAGGGATTTTAGCAGAGAGAGCTATCTAAAGGAACTTGAGCCCGGGCACTGCTGGCTAAAATCAATCCAGTTCCCATTTCTCCAGTAATCTCTGACCAACTCACCAAACCTACTTTTGAACCAGTCTTTCCAATCTTTAAGGATTGGAATTTCCTCCAGAGGTTTATCCAGAATCCATCTATCTTCCAAAAATCTTATTCTCCTCCCATCCCCAAGGTTCCAGGTTCTACCAGCAGTAGGCCAACTTTTAGCAGATTGAACAACATTCCATATAGCAAAACCTTCAACAATGAAAGAATTATCAAGGAATTCTTCCTCAGAGGGTTGCATATAGAGATATTTGTTTTTCCAGATCGAGTTCCATTCTCTTTCCTCCCCTTTCAGTCTCCATATTTGTTTGGCTAATAAGGCTTTATTCATAGAACCAATGTTCCTTAAGCCCAACCCACTTGAGGCCTTAGGGGAACAAATTTTATTCCAGGCAATAAGGGGTATTCTATTTTTGACTTCCACCCCCGACCAAAGGAACTTATTTTGGATTCTTTCAATGGCTTCCGCAAACTTTGAGGGAATTTTGAATAGGTTGAGAGCATAAACAAGAAGATTTTGGAGAGTGGCTTTGAGCAGAGTAATTTTGCCCGCTTGACTAAGGACAACCCCTTTCCAACCAGCAAGTTTCAAGTTAAGTCTATCTATCAGCTTATTCCAGAAAGAATCCTCGGGCTTGAGACACAGAGGAAGCCCCAAATAAGTAGAGGTAAGCTCAGAAATATTGCAGCCAAGAATCCTTCCAATCCTTAGTTGCCTTTGGACCGGGGTATTGATGAAGAACAAAGAACTTTTATCCCAGTTGATTTTTTGGCCGGAGGCAGATTCATAAGTGTTTAGAATATTCTTCATGTTTTTCACTTCTAGAATGGTGGCTTCCCCCATGGTAATAGAGTCATCAATGAATTGTTCATGAGAACAAACTACATTGGAGGAAGAAGGTTTCAAACCCTTAAGATTGCCATATTCCACATTTTAAAGAATAAATCTGCCCAGGCATTCAGCTAGAATAGTGAACAGGATAGGGGATATGGGGTCTCCCTATCTAAGACCTTTGGAGCTTTTGAAGAAATTGGACAGGGAACCATTGACAATAACAACAAAGGAGAAAGTTTCCATGAGTTGAGAATAGAGCTGAATAACTTTGTCACCAAAACCAAACGCTTTCATGATCCTAAGGAGAAACTGCTAGTTCACTCTATCAAAAGATTTAGCCATGTCTAACTTTAGGAAGAAGCCCTGGTTATTTGCTATTTCTAGGGAGTGGATATTTTCATGAACGGATATGATTGAGTCCAAAATATGTCTTCTGGGGACAAAGCCATTCTGCTGGACAGAGATAATCCTAGGAAGAATTTCCAACAACCTGGAAGTCAGAACCTTGGATAAAATCTTGTAAACAGAGTTACACAAGCTAATAGGTCTAAACTTGTTGAGAGAATCAGCTCCGGGGATCTTTGGGATAAAGACAATGAAGGTGGCATTCAGTTCCTTAAGGAGTCTTCTAGAGCCAAAGAATTCTTTGACACCATTGCAGATGTCAGCCTCCACTACGTGCCAAAATTTTTGGAAGAAGAACATAGGGAAGCCATCTTGTCCAGGGGATTTATCACCCGAAAGGGAGAACACCGCCTTATTGATTTCCAAATTAGAGGGAATACGGGATAAAAGGTTGTTATCAATTTCTGTCAGGATTGAAGGAATAGCTTGCAAAAGGGTGTTTTGATTGCTGAAATCCAGGTTATCCACATCTCCCAGCAGGGAGCTGAAATGCTCGAGAGCTTCCTTTTTGATATCACTATCCTCTGTTAGGATGCCTTTGTTGCAAGATAATCTGGCTATTCTATTAGCTGCCCTATGCTTGAGAGCAGTTAAGTGAAAGAACCGGGTGTTTTTATCTCCTTCCTTCAGGAACAAGGCTCTGGATCTTTGTCTCCAGAACGTCTCTTCATTGGAAATGATGGTGTGGTATTTGGAGAAAAGATCATTTTCGACCATCCTAAGATCTTCAGATAGCCTAGCCTCTTGGATTCTATCCTGAACCTCCTTTATTTCAGCTTTGACTTGAATTTTGCTCTTGAATATGTCACCAAAAATCTCTTTGTTCCAGATTTTAATTTTAGCTTTTAGGATGTTGAGATTTTTGGCAATTCTAAAAAGAGCCGTACCCTCCACCTCAGAATTCCACCATTCAGTAATACGAGCTTCCAGAGAAGGATGGCAAAGCCAAGCTTTTTCAAATCTGAAAGGGAAGTTTCTCTTGGCCGAAAAATAGTTGGCAGTAAAGGAGATAGGGTAATGGTCAGACCCAATTTTGATAACAGAAGCAAGGGAGCAGCTATACTTAGAAAACTAGTTAGGAGAAATTAATGATCTATCTAGCTTAACTTGAATCAGATCAGCTCCGGTTCTTCTATTGGTCCAGGTGCAATTGATACCCTGGAGATCCACATCATTGAGAGCTTGATCATTTATGAAATCCATAAGGTCTTGTTTCCCATCAAGTTGTAAAGGGATGCCTCCCATATTCTCTTCCTCTTTGAGTAGAGTATTGAAATCTCCCATAATAATCCAGCTTTGATCAGCAAACTTGAGTCTGTCGGTTGCAAGGCTATTCCAATATTTAACTCTCTCGATTTTGGTGTTAGGCGCGTAGACATTAAATAACACCCAAACAAAGTTGTCCTTAATATGCTCAAGCTGAACAGAGTTCCTATTAAAAGCAGAGATGATTTCCTTACCTATTATAGTTTTTTGGCTCCAAAAAATCATAGTTCCTCCAGAAGCTCCCTCTGAGTTAGATCCTATGACCCCATTTTCTTGAAAATTCTAATCTTTTCAACTTTTTCCTTAGACATCTTGGTTTCTTGTATAAGGACCACATCCGGTTTATGATCTCTTATGATGTTTCGCAACACATCCTGCTTATGAGGGGCATTCGACTCTCTGATATTCCAGGATATTATCTTCATACTTTAACTGGGGATAGGGCTGATTCAATGGAACACCGTGTTCCATCAACACAGTTTTTCCAACTTTCTTGTTCCCTTTGATGTTTTAGGGATGGCCTTCCCTACTTTTTGTTCTGACTTCCAACATCTGCCTTTTTCTTGATCTTGCTTCTAGTTGAGATTCCTCCATTGAGTTCCTCCTTGTTCGTTTTTCCTTCTCTCAAACTGGGAATCCAGAGATTTCCATCTAGCATATCCACACTTTGAGAAGGGGTTTTACATAGAAGTGGCTTTGGGCTTCCATTAGTTAAAAGTAGTAAGGGCTCAATGTCAGAAGGGTCTTGAGCTTCATTAAAGTTTTCCTCGACCAATTTTGAGAATGATGAGGCTGGAATGGTTTCTTCCTTCTCTTGACTAACAGATCCAGCCTCCTGGTTCGGGATGGTTTCTTCCTTCTCCTGACTAATAGATCCAACCTCCTGGTCCTCTAGGTTATTTTTACTATTCAACTCAATACCTTGCTCTACTTCTTTAGAGCTCTCTGGTTGGTTGTTAGAGCATGCACAGTCTTGTTTATCATTACTGCTATTCCCAATCCTCCTAACTTCATTCGCTAAATCCGTTACATCCTTATTTTGGTTACACTCAGTTGACGGGTCTCCTTTTTTATTTACCGTTTGCCAAATCTTTTTGTTCTTGATGTTGCTATCGGTCTTGCTTTCCTTGCTTTTCTTGAGCGGACATGATTTTGCCCAATGCCCCAATTTTTTGTAGTGGAAATAGGCAAACGGAAGAGATTTGTATTCAATAGCTTGGGACCATTTTCCAAGTTTAGATATGATTTCTATGGATTGAGGCATATCCGTCATTTGATTAACATTTATGAAGATACAAGCAAAGACTAACCTTGATTTTGTCGCCATCATCGGGTCAATCGTCAGGAGTTCTCCAAAGGATTTTTCAATACCCTTGAAAACTTCCTCATTCCAGTATTCCAGTGGGAGACTCGGGAGTTGCATCCAAACTGGCACAGAAACAAAGAAGGACTCGTCAAGGGCAAGGTTCAAGGATGACTTGCCAAACATCTAGGGGCCTTCGCAGAGAGCTTTGTTCATGTCTTCTTCAGAGTTAAAAGCGAAGGTAAAAAACCCCCTAGGCAGCGCTGCCACGTCCACTTGACCTTTTACGAGCCATTTTCTCCTTATGAAATTCCTAACATCATCGATGTTAGGCCTAAAGCCAGAGAATCATCCCAATAATGTCATGGATAGGCCAGCTACAGTCATATCAACCACTTTGTCCAGAACAGAGATAGCAACCAGTCCAGAGGTTGAGTCTGAGATATTTGTAACTTCCAGAAGCCCAGATTTAGCTAGTGGCTTCACTCCAAAGGGCGAAGACCATTTTTTACCTTTACCTCTGTTGAGTGGGTCCTCAGGTTTTGAATCTTTATCCTCTCCCAATTTTTCTTTTTCCTTGTCCTCTTTTGACCCTTGGGATGCCTGCCCTCCTGCCTGTTTGCCAGTTCCGGTCCTAGAAAAATTGCAATCTCCAGGAAATTCGCCTTCCCCAGGAATTCCGCCATTTCCTAATTTGAAATTTGGGATTCCCAATCCTTTTCACTCCGCCATAAGTGCTTATATTGTTATGATTGATTGTTAGGATTGCTTTGATTTGATGGATAAATTGGATTGATCGATAGATTTGATTGATAAATTGCTTGATTAACTTGATTGATAGGTTTGATCGATGGATTTGATTGATAGATTGATTGATAGATTTGATTGATAGATTGATTGATAGATTTGATTGATAAATTGATTGATAGATTTGATTGATAGATTGATTGATAGATTTGATTGCTTGAGTAGCTCTAAGAAACCGATTTAGTTTTTGATGTAAGAGCTTAGCAGAGTTTTGATTAAACTCAATGATTGATAGAAAACCATGATTGATAGGTTTTAAAATGTTTTGATAGCGTAAGTTGCTTCAATTTGATTTTGATAGATAGATAGCATAGATTTATTCTATTAGATTTGATAGATAGTTGATGATTTGATGATTGATTGATTTCTCTTGATAAAATAGGAGAAACTTGATGTTCTCCAATGTTAGGAGAAATTATCGGCAGTATGACATTTAGTTCCAGAGCTGACCCAGGCTGAGATTAGACACATAGATGCCTGTGGTTTATGTCATTTATTGTATATGCCTGAGATTACGCATAATAGAGGATTATTGACAGTGTTGGTCGAGAGATGGCACAATGAGCATAACACTTTCCACCTGTCGATGGGTGAGATTAGTGTGACTCTTGAGGATGTCTACAGGATTCTGCACATCCTAGTGACTGGCAAGCTAGTGCAGTATGTTTTTTTAGGATTGTGTTGGTATAGATGCTTGCAAAGTCGTGTTTGCTGATGAGAGAATTGGTAGAGGAGAGATTCGATGGGTAGATATGGTGATGTATTACGAGGCTTTTCCTGTTATTCTTGCGGGTCTGATTGGAGGATTTCTATGTCCTGATAGGAGATAACGAGGTTTGTCCATTGGATGGGGTGAGATTCTCCTGAGTATGATGCAACATCATACTCGATATGCGTGGGGTGTTTTCATGCTGGCACACTTATATCATGATCTTCATCAGGTAGTGTATGATGAGAGTGCGAGTTTGTCTACAAGATGCACTTTATTGTAGATCTGGTGCTGGGAGCACATTGCTGTTACTAGTCCTATCCATCACAGAGTTCATGGAGAGAGGCAACCATATGTATATTTTTATGTAGGTATCCTTACTCAGCATAAGCTGGGTAAGATGGAGTATTGGTGGTGGGTGCTAGATTCTTTAGATAGCATTACTTGGAGACAATATCTTGATTGTGAGCCATGGATGGATGATGCACAGACATTACCATTTATCATGCAGAGTAGATATCTCATTGGTCAGACTCCTTACATTGTTGAGCGATAGTTGATTGGTCGTTATTTTGAGACAGTTTGGTATCATCCAACCTATGCCTACTGGTGTGATGATATATGCTCAGTGGTACAAAGATAGGCGAGATTGGGGACCTTCGTTATCATTTGAGATTGCTCATGCAGAGTTTGTTGCGACTCTGAGAGTGGCTTATGATATGAGATTACACATTCTTGATCTTGGGGTTACTATGGATTATGCTCAGTACATACTAGCTCATCCATTTCCTCGCATTACTGATCCAATAGATCCTCCTCCTAGCCCAGGAGATGAGGATGATGATTCAGCTGATCTAGTTGCTAGGAGACAGAGATGGAGATGAGAGCTTAGAGCTGCTCATGAGGCTGGGGGAGGTGGAGATGAGGATGGGGATGGAGATGGTGGTGGTAGGAGACCTGGACAGAGGGGAGGTCGACTGAGAGTCTGTGGAGGACTGTTTGGCAGGATTAAGAGAGCACGTCCAATGGGTGGGAGAGATGTTGGATGGATTAGGAGGGATCATGGCAGGACAAGTATGAGATCATCGAGAGGATTACCATTGACATGAGGTAGGGTGAGTGGACTGGATGGGGGTTGCGGGAGAGGCATTGATTTTGGACAGATTCAGCTAGATCCTAGGGTTATTGCAGTGCATGGTGGAGATGATGAGGATCCCGAGGATCATGTTTCCTTGATTAGACGATGGGTTCAGAGAGTCACTCAGACCAAGATTCCAGCAGTTGGATAGGTTGGTGGTGAGGGGATGGGGGTTCATGCACCACAATAGGATTTGCCAGAGCAGGTTGCACCAGAGCATGACATGCCAGAGTAGGATACCATTGACAGCTTGAGAGCATAGATTGATCAGCTTCGAGCACAGGTGCAGAATCTTATGACTGAGAGGGATAGAGCTGTTAGGAGACAACATGATCCTCAGGGCCTTCTTGAACATATTCAACAGGTTGGATCAAGTACTCTCTCAGCTGACACTGTTAGAGCATTAGTTCGGGTTGGGAAGGAGACTTCCCACTGGCGATGAAGATATGAGGACGTAGTTACAGAGAGCCAGAGAGTAGGTAGTTATCATACCACCGTGTTGATGGATACTAGCAATGGTGGGGTTATGGGACCTCCTCAGAGGAGTGGTGATCATGGGAGACAGGTATCTGGAGTATCTTCTCGCCCACAGCCACAGAGACAGACATAGTCAGGTGGGAGTGGTCTAGGATAGCTGTGACTTGATTTGAGGCATTTGTATTGTTTATTTGATATCGTTGTATACTTGGACTTTTATTATTTTATGATGATCTATATGTAGACATGGATTCTATATGAGGATGATCTTTATTATGCATGTTACTCTATCTTTATGATGATCTATATGCTGTGATTATATGCTTTGATTATATAGATGCAGTAATTAAATGGATGCAATGATATTATCTTTTCTTTTCATTATAATGATGCTTTATATGAGGATGCAATGATAAATGTTTTTGTTGATTTTCAATTTTTGATGATCTTGGATGCAAATAAAAAGGATTACTAACTTAAATGATATGCAAATGATGCAAATACAATGATCTAAATGTAAATGATCTATATGAAATGTTTATGAGTTTATATGATGCAATTGAAAATGATGGGAAAAGGCAAATGCAATGATTGAGTTTATATGTAATGCTTATAATGATTATGAATCTAAGTGCAAAGATGCAACTAAATGATCGTTAATTGAATGATAATGAAAATAATAATGATGATACCCTACATGATGAATGAAATGCACTTATTTGAATGCAAACTAAACGCAAATGATTTAGATGCAACTAAATCAAATGGATAATGATTTAAAATGATTCTAAAATGAATGCACCTAAAATGATCAAATGCAAATTGTTTTTGTGTGTCCAAGTATACTCAATCTTTATTTATGACCATTGATTTGTTAATGAAATGATATGCTTATAATGCAACTGACAAATGAATGCTTATAATGCAGACAAATAATGAGCTAACTAAAAATTGTACTACCATTGTTCATATGCTATCATTGTAATAGTGCTTTGATTTCATCATTGAGCTTTAAATGTTGTAAGAAAATACAAGCAACTTGACATAATGATTCAAGATGACCTGAGTATTTCTTACATGGATTTTGATATAGCAAGTTAATACAAGCAACTTGATATAATGGATTAAGTTGACCTGAGTATTGCTTGCAGAACAGACAAGGAGTATCTCCTTTCATGCATGACTTGGAACGTCCTCCTTGATCTTTTGCCGATCATATCCTGAGACAAGTTCATACCGTAGTAAGAGATAAACTACAGACAACAATCAAAGAAAATAATCATGCCCCATCATAGCTTCTCTAGTCATGGACATCCTTGAGTCGCATAGAGTACATGATTAGCAATAAAATCAAGATATAAACACTGAATCTTGTATGTCATTCACATGTTCTTATGGTCATTAACTAATATAATCATCTTGATGAATGATCTCTAATAATCCTGTATTACTTGCTAATTGATTCTTCGGTTTCTGAGTTTCACGATTTAGTTATTGATGAAATGCCTTGATTTTTTTTGTTGCTTTGTTGCTCGTTATCTGTTTCAAAACCCTAGATGTTTTTGTTTTTTCTAAATTTTCTAAATGTTTTGGATTTTTAAAGATTCAAAAGATCACCTTAGCAAAAGGAAATAGGATTTTGCCCCCAGCGGAAACAAAAATTTATTATGGATGTATGAATTGATCAATATCCAAACCATGGAGGGATACAAATGCAGATTGATTGATTTTGATAAAATCTAAGACATTGACTACGACAAGTATGTCAAAGATTGATAACTGTTGGTAAGCTGCATATTTCTTGCTAAATGGTTCAGAGCAATGGATGCGAAAGATGGAATGGATAAGCTAGGATAGATGGAAGCGATAGATACGATAGGATGGAGTGGATAGGTGTGCAAAGTGATCTCATAGATAGAGAAGCTTACTTCTTAGATAGCGTCTGTTTACCAGGTTTTCACTATCTAAAATTATTGCATGTTTTTTGGATTTTATATGCTTTTTGTTGATTTTTTCAGGACTTTATATGCTTTTAATTGATTTTTTCAGGACTTTATATCTCAAGCATAGAATTTTTTGAGATGGATAGAATTGATAGGTTCATCAAACCAATCACCTTCAGGGGTAGATAAATTGTATACTCTTGATCCATATGTTGCTACTATGACAAAAGGTCCTAGCCAATTTGGTTCAAATTTTCCCTTCTTTTCCCGGTCTTGCTGATTTCTTGGATTCTCCCTTAGAACTATATCCCCAATCTGGAAAATAAACGGCTTGAATTTGTGATTATAGCTTCTTGCCATTCTTTGTTGGTATACTTTCAAATGTTCTGTTGCATTTTGGTGACGTTCTTGAATCAGTTCGAGTTCCTAGAGTTGAGAGACTCATCGTTCTTCTTCTGGTATAAGACCGTGCAAAGATACATGTAGAGAAGGCATCTCTACTTCTATAGGTAATATGGCTTCTAATCCATAGACCAAACAATATGGAGTTGCCCCTGTTGGAGTGCGGACACTAGTTCGGTATGCCCAAAGAGCAGGATTTAACTGAATGTGCCAATCTTTTCCAGCTTCATTAACTATTTTCTTCAAGATTTTCAAGATGGTTTTGTTTGATGCCTCAGCTTGACCATTTCCCTATGGATAATATGGCGTAGAGAACCTATGTTGGATATGGAATTGTTCACATAGCTCTTTCACATCTTGATTTTTGAAGGGTCTTCCATTATCAGTGATAATGGTCATAGGAATGCCATAGCGACAGATTATGTAATTCAAAATGAATGATGATATTTGTTTTCCTGTCACTATTGTTAAAGGCACTGATTCAATCCACTTAGTAAAATATTCAATATCAATCAAAATGAACTTATGTCCGTTAGAAGATGAGGGATTGATATTCCCTACCAAATCAAGGCCCCATTGTGAAAATGGCCATGATCCTATCATAGGATATAACTCTTGTGCTGGTGCATGAATGAGATTTCCATGGATCTGACGTTGTTTACATTTTCTAGCATAGGTGAATGAATCTTTTTCCATAGTAGGCCAAAAGTAACCCATACGAATAAGTTTCTTAGCCAATGTTAAACCACTTGAGTGTGTACCACAAATACCTGCATGAAAGAACTCTCTTAGATTCATCTTTTTCAAGATATCTCAATAACGTATCATCTAGACCATGCCTATATAGGATATCAACAATTATAGTATAGCGAGAGGATTGACGGATAAAGTTCCTTCATTGATTACGAGATAATTCAAGAGGAAGGATATGATCTTTCAAATATTGGTAGGTTTGACTGTATAAGGATTGACTAGTTCCTGATATATGGAAAATTTGATAGGTATGCTGGGATTGGATGGTAGGGGTTAAGGTATCTTCCATGAGAAATTCGTAACGCTGTTGATTCTCTTTATTTTGCAAGAGAGATGCTATTGTAGCCATTGCATCTGCTGCTTTATTTTCATTTTTGGGAATCTAGGTGAATGTGATTTCTTTAAAGTGTCCTTTAAACTCCTCCACTAGCTGTTTGTATGGCATAAGCTTATCATCCTTTGTTTAATATTCATCATTTATTTGATTAATGACAAGTTGTGAATCACCATAGACATGTTGTTCTTTTACATTCCATTCAATGGCCATTTTAAGCCATATAGCTAATGCTTCATACTCTGGAATATTATTGGTGCATAGAAACCGCAGTCTATATGATTTCAGAATTGTATGTCCTTGAGGTGCATGAAACAGATTCCTGTGCCTGAACCATATTGGGTATAAGAACCATCAAAGTATAATTCCCAAAAGTTTGTACTTACTGTTAAGATATCTGTATCAGGAAATTCGACATGCAAAGGCATGTCATTTTGTAAAGGTGCATCAGCCAATTGATCAACAATAACTTGTCCCTTGATAGCTTTCCTGTCAACATATTCTATGTCAAATTCACTTAGTATCATAACCCATTTAGCTAGTCTCCCTATCAATGTTGACTTATTCAACAGATATTTGAGAGGATCTATCTTTGCTATTAGTTTCATAGAATGAATCAACATATAATGTCGTAGCTTCTGAGTTGCAAATACAACTGCTAGACATATCTTTTCAATTGAGGAATAATTTAATTCATAGCCAACAAGTGTTCTGCTGATATAATAAACTGCTCTTTCTTTTCCTTCATCATCATGTTGAGCTAGGAGAGCACCTAATGAGACACTTGTTGCTGAAACATAGAGTAACAATGGTTTCCATTTGGTCGGCGATATCAGTACTGGAGGACTCATAAGGTATTCTTTTATTTGCAAGAAAGCTTCTTCACAGTTTAGATCCCATTTGAATGGAACATTTTTATGTAGAAGATGGGTAAATGGAAGACATCTATCGTCCAACTGAGAAACAAATCTCCTGATTGATTGCAATCTTCCTTGTAAAGATCACAATTGACTTTTGTTCTTAGGTGACTCCATTTCCATAATAGCTTTAACTTTTTCAGGATCTAGTTCAATGCCACGAGCTGATATAATGTATCCAAGGAGCTTCCAGAGGTTACCCAAAATGTACATTTCTTTGGATTTAGTCTCAATTGATATCTTTCCAGCCTGTCAAAAATATTGCTTAAAATGTTCAAATGTGCTTGTCTTGTGTGAGATTTTGCAAGTATGTCATCGACAATGTATCATATCATGGAAAATTGTCATCATAGCCCTTTGATAAGTCGCTCCTGCATTCTTAAGCCCAAATGGCATAAAATTCCAACAATATGTTCCCCATCTTCTCTTGATATTCAGGTGCAATTCTTATTTGATTATATCCTATGAAGCCATCCATTAATGAAAACATCTCATGTCCTACTGATAAGTCTACTATGATATCAATGTTTGGTAGCGGGAAATCATCTTTTGGACATGCTTTATTCAGATCTCTAAAATCTGTACAGACTCTTATGCACTTATCTGGCTTTGATACTAGTACAATACTTGAGACCCATTCTGGATAAGCCATTGGTCTTATGAAACCCACTTCTTATAACTTCTTTAGCTCGGTTTTTACAAGAAGAGCAATATGCGGATGCATCTTTCTTAGTTTATGCTTAACGGGTTTTTCTTTTAAATCCACATTAAGATGATGCATGATAAGATTTGGGTTAAGTCCTGGCATATTTGCATAAGACCAAGCAAAATTTGTTTATCTTTGCGTAAAGAATTCCATGTATTCTTTCCTCTCTTTTTTTGACATGAGGCAACAAAATGAAGTATTTTAGGATCCTTTGATGTACCAATGTTTACTGCTTCTGTCAGTTCTATCAGGATAGCAGATCTCTCTTGAAAATATGCAGGAAGAATGTCAAACTTTCCATCTTCTGGCGCCTCAAGGAGGTTGTCACCATTAGATATGTCCTTTGTTTTCTCTTTTGATTGATCTAATGTTTCCATGAAATGGTTTTCAACAATAGGTCTCTTTCCTTGTTTTATTTCGCTTTTGCGACTGAAAAGTTTGGCATTCTCCTGACTACAAGAAACATCACTTGATTCTGCAATGGAAGATATCTTAGGATGGATGGGTTCAACAATGTTAAGGTACACGACTAAGTCATGATCATTGGAAAAGACATTCAGTTTGGGGTTTTCTAAATTATCCCAATCAATTAGTTCAGGATGTAGAAGGGGTAAATCATAATCACTGTCATCATTAGGTGTTTGAATGTTCATGACATAATGATCATAACTTGGTGTAGAATAGGTATTGTCATAGATTAAATATTTTTGAGAATTGTCTTTCTCAAGCATTTCCGAATTAGTCTTAACAAAATTTATATTAGCATTTTGTAGTTCACACTCAAATGGTTCTTCAACTGATGTTTGTCCCTTAAATGAATGGATTATATCCACACACACATCTTTGATACTGCAAATTCCTTCTTGATTGATCTCATTTGCATTTAGAAGTTGACATATTTGTGCACATGGTAAAGACGATTCTTTTAATAGATTTTATCTCCTTTCAAACTCAACTTCTTCTGGACTAATAGTCAATCCAACTTGACTATCTCTTAGTTCTTCTATGGTTCTTCCATATCTGACTTTTGTTTGCACTTCTTGTGGCATTGCTTCTCTGTCTTTGTCATTCCCTTTTCTTTTTGCATATGCCTCTTTTCTCTAAATTCCAAGTTTCTCTTGTCTTCTTTCTAACTTCATCTTTTGTTCTACAATAGACAAGTCTTCTTTTGTGATAGCTGTTTGGTATTCATTGTGTTTCTTACTTGATGTAGTGGATAAGGCATCTGGACCCCATTCATATTCATTGGAATCTGTCTCTAAATCCTGATCTAAGATTACTCCACTATACCATACTGGAATTTTGTATGGTGCAAAAAGTTCTCTGATTTCTGTCATCTCTATTTTTACTGCTTCTAGAATATCTTGTTCAGATTTTGCCTTTGTTTGTATTTTCAGAACTTGTTGACAAGATTTTTCTTTATCTTGGATGGTAGTCTCCTCTTCTTTTTTTTCATGTTCTTCTTGCTTCTTTTGTTTATTGGTTACTGTTTCGGCCGCTTGATGTAGCTTTTCTTGCCAATTTTCTTCTTTAGAAACCGATTTCTTTCTCCACTTTTGTTGTTGATGATTATGTTGCTTTTGATTGGATTTTAGATATCCCAGCCCAGATTTATCTTCTATGGATTGTGAGTGCGGACAAATAGGTTATGAAATACCTTGATGTTGCTTACCAATTGGTCCTTTTCCTTCATATCCCATATTTTGCATGATTTCATATCCTTTGCCATATTGTTTTATGGGAATATTGACTTCTACTGCTATTGCTATAGTTTTATCTTCATCCTTGTACAACCAACCAAGAATGTCTTTGTCTTCATTTTATTCTTCAAGAGTTCCAACACTAACAAAGGTTCCTTTAAACATATGTTTTGATTTTCCCGATGTCTTTGATTGAATATCTGTAGGCTTTCCAAATGACTTAGGGGAACGTGGAAAATTTTGCAAAGAATACTTTCCCATTCCTTCATCATTTAACTTGAGCTTTTCTTCAAAAGTTTCCCATAACTTTTCTTGAATTTTTTTGGTAGGATATACTGATTCTCTGTTATGTGGAACTCTTGTATCTTGTGCAGGCTTCAAATTATTGCAATATTGACTGGTATCTGCAATTATAGTGATTTATTTTCCTTCATGAGGAAATTTCACACATTGATGATATGTAGAAGGAACTGCTTGCATCTTGTGAATCCATGGTCTCCCTAGAAGAATGTTGTAGGAGAGGTTCAAATCTAAAACTTGACACAATGTATCCTTTTCCACAGGTCCTATCCTTATTGGTAGCACAACAGTTCCTTTAGAAGAACGTTCTGCTTCATCATAAGCCTTGATGGTTATTTTTTTTTCGGGTCTAATGCATTTTCTAAATATCCCAAAGCTTTTATCAAACTTAATGCACAAATGTTTAAGCCAACTCCTCCATCTATGAGCACACATTTGACACGAGTTTTATTAATGGAGACTTCAACATGTAAGGGAGCATTGTGAGGATGTTGTAAGGATGTGTTATCATTTTTCAGAAAATGATAAGTAATGAGGAGCTATAGTGTCCTACCATGTTTTGGAACTGATCTACATCCAAATATTTTGAAACTGTTGTTTCCACTAAAGCTTTCTCCAAAATGTCCTTATGCATAGGTGAAATCTTGAGAAGTTCCAGAATTGATATTTGAGAAGGTATTCTTTGTAATTGCTCTACTAAATTATATTGTTGTGATGTGGATGTTGAGTCTTTTACTATACCTGGAAAGGCAACCTTTGCTTTGCTTCTCGTGATAACTTTGATTGGTTTTGAAGATGGATTTTCGTTAACAATGATCATATTCACCACATCATCATACATATAAGTGTAATTCACTTTGGTTTTTCCTTTGTCATCTTTTAATTGGGATGATTCACCTTTGTCATAATTCAGAAGTGGAGTTTTGAAAGCCAAGTGTGATTCATTTATCTTATGGCTATCCACTATGATGGCTCCATTATCAATTAAATCTTGGATAAGGTGTTTCAACCTCTGACAATCATTTTTTAGGTGTCCTTTATTCCGATGATAGTTGCAAAAATGATTGTCATTCCACCAATTAGGCTTGACTGGTGGTTCATAATTTCTTGCTTTTGGTAGAACAATTAATTTGTTGGCAAACAAAGTTTTTAAAGCTGATTCCAAAGATTCTCCAATATTTGTGAATTTCCTTCGAGGATTGGAGAAAAAGGACTTGGCTTTATTGTTTTCTGGATTGTTATTTCTTGGGATTTGACTTGATAGATTAAAAATTGGTTGGTGTTGTTTTGTAGTACTATTATCGTCATTCCCTTCATTGCTAACATTTCTATTCTTTGACCAGATATTGGGTTTGTCACTATTGTTGTTGTTGTTGTTGTATGAATTATTGTAAAGTTTTAGTTCTCCTTTCTTTACCATTGCATTCTCTATTTTTAGACCATTCTCAATCATTTTGGCAAAAGAGGGAGTACATTGCATCCTTAGTCGATAACTCATTTCATTGATAAGATTATCAATGAATATGTACATCTTTTTTTGATCAGGTACATCTCGGGGATACCTATTAAACACGTGTTTCCATCATTGTAAGAAAATCATAAAGGATTCACCATTCTTTTGTTTAACATTGCAGAGATCCAACATTGTTATTTCATTCCATATATTGTAGGAGTATTGTGAAATAAACCTATTCACAAATTCTTCAAAGGATTTGATTCCAGATGGTAATCTTGAAAACCACTCCATTGATTGTCCATTTAAACTCCTAGGAAAAAGATGCATAAGGTAAGTTTCATCATGAGCAAATTCCATGCTCATAGTACAAAACTCCCTAATGTGATCTTGAGGATCAGATTTTCCATCGTATTTGTCATATTTAAGAATCTCACAATGTTTCAGAAATGGTATCATATTCAAATTTTTATCAAAAGGATATGGGCATATATCTTCTAATGAATATTTCTTGGAGCTTGTCCCATTTTGCATGTCTTGTATCTATTGTTGTAGAGTTTGTATTTGTTGAGTAAGGTTTGATAATGGATTATCCACATAGTTTCTCCTTGTTTCTTCGTGAGCTCTCTTATCACTACGCTCTTTTCTTTTGTCATTCCTTTCTTTCCTTGTTTCTTCGTTAGTTTCTTTGTTCACATCTTCGTTATTTTTCTCATCTTTGTTTTGAGTGTTACTTGTCTCCGCATCTTGTTTCAAGATTTCTATGTTAAAGTCTTGTGGTAGTTTAGCTCCAGATTTTGCCAACATCAAGAGATATTTTTCCTTTTGTTTTGCCAACAATTTTTCCATTAGCCTATCAAATTTGAAATCTTTCTCAAGGTCTCTAATGGTTCTATTGACTGCTTCTTCATCAACATCGGTAAATCCAAAAGTGTGGAATATAGGAGTATATTCTTCCTCCATTTGTTGTTATTTTTTAAGTTGTTCGTGTTGGGCTCTAGTCCAAACTGGCATGTGATTCTTTCAAAGTTGTTGAAAGTTCCAAAGGATAAAAGTCAATAGGTGATTATTGGTTTATGAAGATATGCTTTGTTGATCTTACCACTATTGTTTGTTCGTTGGGATAAAGCATCTCTTTGTTGAAAATCACGTCTTTGTAAAGTTTCACTATCAAATTCTGTACCGTAGCCATGTAAGTAGTGGCAAAAATAGTGTAGGAATGTCCTATGTTTCAATAAGATCTTGCGATTAATATACAAGAATCTTATCCTTTTCTGAGTAGCTTTATAACTGGGTTTTCTTTTCTTAAGGTGATACTTAAAAGTCATATAAGCATTTGTCAATTCACAAGTTTGTTTGATTCCAATGTTGGTACGATTTTGGTTTTGATATAAACTAGGTTCAAAATAGGAAAGATATATCTAAGATTAGGAACCTAGTATAGATTTTATCAAGCTTCGTGATAGATGATTTGATTATCCTGATGAGAAACTTGACAAAGATGTTGATTTTTGCACTTAAGATGGTTGAATCGATAGCTTGTTGAATGTTGATGTTTATAGAACCTTTTGAGTATAACTTGTTGGATTAGTAACCTAGTTGTTTGAGCTAGTTTTGAAAAGTATGTGATGGTTTAGAGACAAACCTACTTCAACAATTATTTTGATGTTGATGTTTTGACACTTTGATTTTGATCTGGTGTTTCAAGTGTTGGAAAGATTTTTGTATTCCCTTTTTTGATCAAACTTTTTCAGCAATTTGTTGGATTTTTTCTCACTTGTAGATGATAATTTTCTTCAATTTTTGACCATTTGGAACATGTTACAGACATAGAAGACACAATTTTTAGTAAACAAAATGCATAAGCAAGTACAATTCCTATGGCAGGTTGAGACAATAGTTATTGAATCTCACACGGGGTTTCCCCTGAGGCTACACTATTCAAAGCAGATATTTAGATGCTTGACCCCACTGGCTCCACCCTCGGCACTCACTTCTTCGGGGCAGCCAAGAACTAGTTTCCATGAAAACTCTCCATGGAAAACTTTATATCTCTACTAGGAACCGTATGTGTGTGAGCCGCTTCAGAGGTCCGGCCTCCTGTGCCAACAACTAGAAGGATTTTGGGAACTAGTACAAGTGGTTTTTAGTAAAGGCTTTCGGTCATGTGGCCATACATGTGGCACTTTCAGCTCTGTAAATACAGAAGGTTCCCAGCCTATAGAGGTTACGCTCTATAGGATTTATGGGGAAACATAGTGTCGGTATGAACTTATCAGCACATGTTGTTTGGAACTTTCGTCACAAACACGATTTATTTATAGTGGATTGGAAGGACTCGGTATTAGCCCGTTTCCACTTTAGGTCGTTCCCCTCTCACTGGCCCCCTCAAGGCAGCTCAGGAAGGCAGACCCTCTAAAGGTTTTAATTGCTTGAAAATAAAGAAATCATAAAAGAGCAGGTTTGGCTTTTTGGTCACCCAATTAAGGGGAGAGAATATACCTACCACTTAAGACAAAGCAATCAAAGTTATTTTTAACCTTTTCAAAGCAATTGTTGGCTAAAGTGCTATTTGGAGATGTTGTTCCAACAAGCATGGTGTTCATTTTAGCCCTTTTAAAAGTCTATGTGCAACTATTTTAGAGAATATACTGAAAATGCAAGTTGCATGCTGTCAATTTATCCTCTTACTTAAACTAGATGAACAAGATATGATATATTACTTCCCAACTGAAGACTTTTAATTAACTAAATGATGAAATGCATAAAATTCACCTTAAATGCCATCCTGCACATGCATGTTAGTAGTTTGAAAAATCTTATTTCTTGGACATTCGGACCTCCAAGAAATTTTTGTCAGTTTTATGACCAGAAGTGCTAATCTAACATATGCGCTATCTTTTTGCTCAAAAGCGCTAACCTGCAGATCAAAAGCACTAACCTAGATTGCAAAAGCACTACTCCGTGGATACAAAAGCGTGATTTTTTTAACAAATGCGTGAAGCTGTAATGCAAATGCGCAGACTTTAAGACAAAATCGCTAACCTAGAATGCTTATGCGCTAACCTATGCTGCAAATGCGCTAACCTAGAAGGCAAATGCGCTAACTTGAAGAACAAAAGCGCTGTCAGAATTCACACATGCATGAATCTGCATTACAAAAGCGTTAATTTCATTGTTTGTGAGAATTTTAAAAGTATATGCGAGGTCTATGAGCCCCACGGTGGGCGTTAAAATGTGTTGACTTGAATTTCATTCTCAAAATGTTACTTGTAATAAGTTAGTTTCATAAAATACAAATGGAAACACTACAGGAAATCCCAATTCAACCAATGAAACTACATGAAATACATATTAAAATAAAACATTATTTTTACCTTCATGGCTTATGTCTCATTGTGTCCTAACTCCATTGTTCTTGTTTGCAGATGGTGTGCTCTTAGACAATGCACTGATGGCTTCCAAGATGGCATATGAAGAATTGACTGATAACTTGTAGTTAACTAATATTATGATATGCAATACTACATGATTATTCTAAAATGATTATGCTAAATGATAATTACTATTTGCTATTTGCTATTTTCTATTTTCTTCAAAAACTCATAGATGCATATGCTTAGCTTACAAAATGCACTTGAAGTCTCTTGAAGTCTAACTCTCTCTCAACTGAAGCTCTTGATTTTATAGACTTTGAGAGGATAAGATGATGTGGCTCAGATCAACAGTCACGATTAGATCTGCAGATTTGAATGGCTATGTGAAAAGGTGAAGGTTGAGAGAAAGGGGGAAGGAGAAGACAAGTGTCACTCATCTCACCTTGACTGAGTTGCTGACTACGGGAATCTAGGGATGGTTGGAGGAAATTTAGGCATGATAGGACAAGTGGACTCAAGTCCTTCCTAAGATGTAGAGGGTGTTGGAGAGAATATAGGAAATGGTTATGAAATATGTATACGTACACAATTTTCATTAATTTTGGAAGTTGAAGATAAATGATGAATTAATATTTAAGAAATATTAATTTCCTTAGCCACATGTTTGATGAGTTGGCAATGGGAAGATGAAGTGGAGAGGAGGGTGAGTTGGAAAAGGGATTAAATAATTTAAGAAATCATTTAATATTTGAGACTATAGGATAAGAGAATAGCTATTAAATATTAGATATTTAATTGTTTGGAGGAGATAAATAAATATTAGATATTTAATTGACTTGGTTAAAAGGAATAAATAAATATTAGATATTTAATTAATTAGAAGAATAGGATAGATGAATTAATTAATAAAATATTAATTAATAGAAAGACATGAAAATGAATCAAATAAATGAATCTTTTCAAATTAACTATTTAATAGAAGAATACTTATTAAATAAATATAAAATATTTATTTAATTGCTCATAGCCAATTTTTATGTGTATACAAATAGCTCTAACAATTAGTGGTTGGTCAAGTACCAACTGGCGTAGGTAGATGTAGATAAAATAATCCTGCAAGAAACTGAATTGGGTAAGGTAGAAAGTGAGCGCTTTGAAAAAAAAATTGGAATGGTGAGTGGACTCACTTAGATTGAGCTTTCAGAAATCTATGGCATGTGGAAATTTGCATGAAGTATTTTGCATCAGAAGATGTTATGTGGCCGACTGATTTCGATATCTATAAGTTATGTTTGGTAACAACTTTAGAAAATGTATTAATATGTGCATATCATTGGTTTAATCTTGAAAGGATGTATTGTAATATGTTTTTGTTCTCTCTTTCTCCTAGAGTGGACCACTTTGAGTATTTTTGGTTTGGGTGGCTTATTTTGTGTAATATTGCTTATTTTGTTTTGGCCGACCCTCAATTAGATTTTTGATGTTGTATCTCATTATTAAGGAGTGCAAATGGATGAGTTGAGTGTGAAGTTGTGTGTGAATTGATGAGAAGTGTATGCAAATGATATACAATAAAATATGAGTTTGTGAATGTGTGAAAGTTAATTGAGAAAAGCTCTAAAGGTGATATATTCATTAAGACAATGTGTTGTGACAATGGAGATTATTAGAGATGTTTTCCATGATGTTGGTCGCTTGATCCAATTGTTCAAGGATAATTTCATGTTTAGGATAATCCTTCTCAATTTCAATTCAAATATTTCCTTCATTATTGATTGATAGTGAGTCCTTTGACAATAGTTTGTATCTTGGCCTGAAGTAGTGAGCCTCAGTTGTCCAAGTCCTTGTATCTTGCCCTAAGGTAGCGTGTCTTATCCTTGCAAGTCTTTCAGATGCTATTGCTCCTTGGTAGTGAGCCTAATAATTTGTGATCATCCTTATTCATGTTGTGAGTTAGATTCTCCCCATGGTTTTTCATAGCTTGGGTTTTTCACATAAATCTGGTGTTCATGTGTTGATGGTCAATGCTCATGTGATGATGATTAATGCGTTGTTGCTAGATTAGTTGATGTTATTTATAACCAATCTATATTGAAGTTATAGACTAATTTACCCCCCTCTCAATCCTGTTGTGTGTTCAATAGCTATGGTGGAGGCAAAGAGGAGAATGGAAGCAATTATATTGTAAGCACTTTTATTGTTGTTAATACAAGCTTGTCCTCTCTACTTTATGGAGTTTTTTCCCACAAGGGTTTCTCCATGTAAATCCTGTGTTATGTGTGGATGTTATATTTCTAATTTATGATTTATTGCTAACTTATGATGATGTTAATCATTATTTATTGCTATTATAAGTTCACATAAGACTGGTTTATTAAACGTGGTTAACAAGCTAATTTTTAACACCATAAAGAAGAATAATCTAATCATGGGTTTTCCATAATTAAGGCAACTTAATTTTTAGATTTGCACACGAGTTTCAGATTTTAATGTTTCTGCTATCCAAGCCTTGAATCTCATCCTTTGATTAGTTTATTGGATAGAGATTGATTTTCACAATCTTTGATATTGAACTTGTTTATTTCTCAAAAACTTGGTTGAGCTACAAGAGTCAAGCAATTATATGCTCTATAATAGTTAACAAAACAAGAGAGTATACAAATAGATGAAAATAAATAACTCAATTGATTGAATAGTAGCATGTGTATATGTACAATGTATGCTTTCATGTATAGGCAAGCAAGAGAAGCGAGAAGCTAGAGAAAGATAATCAACTACTACTAAATATGTGTGACACTTATGAACAATCTTGACAAGATTATAGGCAAGTGTCATAGGTGTATGCAAGAGGTGTCTCACTAGGTGTGTACACATCTCAACCACATGAGGTGAGACAAATATCTAAATATTATCTAAGTAAACTTAAGTCAATGTGAATAGGACTATCTCTAGGCATGCTATAAGATAACTAGTGTGATAATGTCACTATTTACACCAACAATATACGCATTTAGTGAACAATTCTGATTCAAAAAGTTGTAGACATATCTAAATTAGCTTAAATGAATCTAGCTATCTCATATGTTTGATAGAAACTAATTAGAAGTACTTGAATTTACTTGTATTGATAAATTACCCTAAAGTGTGACACAACTTTGTACTTTTACCCTATTAATATCTCATCTATTTTCCAAATCACCCATATTATATCAAACAAGGCTTCCGTATAGCCTTTGCACTATTTGTGATTATAATTATTGCACTACATTATGTACTAAGATCTAATTTTATTTCTCCTCCAATAAATGGTGTTAGACTTCCTAATCAGGAACAATTACTAAATTCTCAATTCACTGATGACACTTCCTTGTTTATTGAATTAACAAAGGCTAACTTTGACAATATAATAAGAATATTGGAGGTGTTTTGTGTAGCATTAGATTCAAAGGCCTCCCCTCATAAATCCATTATGATTGGGTGGATCAAAGATCCTTCTAATTGGCTTCTAAATAAAGGATGACACATACAAAGTGGTGATATATTTGAGCACACCATTTGTTGTCTCTCCTTTAGTGGAAGTCATGCAGGAATGGGTCTTTTAGAACATAGAAAAAAAACATATAAAATGACAAATTCACCTATTCTCTTTTGTAGGTAGAGTTTAGGTTTTATATAAATTCATTTCATCTTGGGTAATTTACTATTCCTTTGCTTGGTTATTTGATATGTCTAATTTGGTAAACTTCAAAAGATTCTAAGAGAAAACTTGTGGTCAAATAGTAAAGGTAATAGGAAGAGGCACAATGTGAACTAAAATTGGTGTTGTTTGCCAAAAAAATTGGAGGCCTTGGCCTAAAAGACTCAAGAATCCAAGGAATATCCCTTGCATATATGTGGATATTCAAAGCCCTAGAAGGAGATGAGCTCTAGAAAATTATGATCATAAACAATTTAACACTTTCCAAACAAAAAAAGGGTAAGCTATGGCCCCATACTATTTCATGATATTCTATTTGGCCAGTTTGAGGTTATGGTTTTTGGATCAACTATATTTACCACTCTTTAGAAGGCATGGATTAGAGTTAGATGGTTTTAAATGGAGTTGCATTTGACAAATATACTCCATATTGTCTTCCAAATAGATCTATTTGTTGGAATATTTCTCCAATGGGAAGCCTCTAGTACTCTATCAAGACTGTTCTACTAAGATTTGGAACTCTTTGGGGGTTAAGATGATGCCTGATCTTTTTATCAATAGAAAGTTGAGGACTTGGGAGTAGATGAGGTATAAGTATGACATACCCATGTCACATAAGAAAGCATAGTCAACACTAATAAATTGATAGGGGGATTGGTTTCCTAACTAAATCTTATAGAGACAGATCTAGTCAATAGGATTTATTTGAAAGATGAATTAGACATTCAAGCTATCTCTGTTAATAAAATATGTATGATGCTATATGGATCGAGTGAGGTATTAATTCACTTAATGAATAATTAAATCTTAATTGACCTAATTCTAAATGGTCCCATAGGATTCTTCATATATGGCATAACTTTGTTGAGCCAATTTTTTATTTATTTTTGGTTGTCTTCTCAATCTAAAAAAACTTGTTGTTAGTCACGTGTTCAATAAATATGGTCTGTCTACCAAAATTTGTGAGCTTTGTGCTTTGATTGAAACTTTATAATATTTGTTTTTTGATTGCAAGTATGCACTTATCACTCGGTCTTTACTCTTTGGTCATCCCATGAATTGGAATGAGAATCTTGGTTTTTCATGTTATGAGATTCTTGTTGGCTATTGATGTAGGGGCATCCCAAAAGAACCAAACTAAACCCAATTCCATTAGCATGCAAGAATTGTTTGAGCATCACAAATCTTATTTAGCATATCACATGATCAACACAAGGCCGAGTGACACAAAGATAGGTCTAGAACTATCCCAAGCAACCAAGGTAAAACATATCCACATGCTACACCAAGGAGATTGATGCATTTCATTCCTAGTGATTGAAATTGGTATTTAAACACACAATGTGGCATGGGAGAGGTTCTTCAGAGTTGGTGGAGGGTAGGTATAGAATAGTAGATAGGGGAAGGGTGATGTAGAATACTTTCGCTCTAATTTTTTCATTATAATAAGCCTATTATAGCAACCTTTGAGTTTGCACGTAGGGATAATGGGCCAAATGTAAGGAACTTTTGAGCATGTTATCATTCTATTTTCATTAATAAATTTTTGTTGTTTCATTCTATGTTCAATTGTGTGTGTTTCTCTATATGATTGGTTGCAAGGTTGGATAGTACATCTCATACCCTTTGACCTTAATTTCATCAAGTGGTATTAGTGTAAGATTCAAACCTAAGGAGGTGATACTTTTGGAAGAGCCTCGATGTGGATAGATCATTGAATAGAGGCAGGTTGCAAGTGTTGTCGACTGATCATGGAAGTGAGGTAGTTGAAATTGTCGCATCATAAATTATAAGCCTACACAATTTACATCACCTTTTTGTGCCCCTAATTTAGTGTTTCCCATTTTAGTTCTCCCCTAGGTCCATTTTGACCCTTTTTGCCTCAAATCTTGTGTCACTTGGCTGCATGATTAAGTGGACCCAATGTCTTGGGACTGTGCCATCTTGATTACCTATGTGTTTTCGTTATCTTGGGAGGACAAGGGCACATGGAGTGCCCCTATTTGGACCAGGTCATCTTGGACACCATGGTCCTCCATAAACATTCCCTATTTCAAATAGGTTGGTTCACTTTCCCTCCCCAATGGACTTTGGTTCCCGTGCATCAATTTGACCATTGTAGGTCAGCCTAATTGATAAATTACTTAGGGAACTATGTATAGAGGCACCATATCAATTAATTTTCATAAAGCATATTCACCCCATCATTCATACATTCATCAAGCATTCTCAAGAATTCAAGAAACATTTTGTCCCACTATATCCTTCAAGCTTCATGGAGAAAATCACATCAATTTTCATGAAATCATATGTTTATGTTTGGGTTTTCTATGTGTTATCATATTGTTGCATCAATACTTGTGATTACATCTAAAGGGAATTGCATCATCATTCTCTACCAATCATTGTAGATTTGATGTATATCATTCAATAGTTAATCTATAATTTTCATTTCATATTTGAATTCAATTCAAAGTTAATTCCTAAATTGGGGTTTGACCTTAGCAAACCCCCATCAAAAAACCCTGTTTCCTTCTTTTTGTGAGCAAGAAATTGACTCAAGAGCCACAAGTGAGGAATTCAACATAATAAACGATGACAATAAAATCTATCTTTTGAAGGTAGAGAAAGTGGAGGATTAGGTCATTGCACACCTCTTGGTCTTGGAAATTTATGATGAGATTCTGAGAGGAGATTCTGTGCACTATTCTGTTCTGAAAAAGATTCAATTTATCTACATTTGACACTCATAGGACCAGGTTGCCTCACACCTCCTAGTCTCAACAATTCAACTCAATTTTTTTTGTCACAAGTTCTAATCTATTTTCCATCCTCAAATTCAACTCTACAACCCTACATGATATATATAATTAACTATTAAATTCTCATATTTTGTCTCAGATCTAGCATTATCATTCAAACCTAATTCAAATTCAATTTCAATTCAAACAAGGAGGAATTAATTTGATATGTATTCAATCCTTTTAGGGTAAGATCAATCATATTCAATCTCCTCCTTAATGTGAGATGTACCTATGAAATTAGTGGCTTTATTAATCTAATTTATGAAGTCATAATTTCACCACCCAACATTTAGATGAACTCAAAACTTCTTACATATTGTAGATTTCTAATTTAGTGTTTTCAGATTTGATTAACATAATGGAGTTTACAAAATCCATTTGGTTTTCTATTTCACATGTGATAACATTAATTATTAGTTACATTAACCAAAATCATGTGTTGGATAATAGCCATTTATACTTCATGTTGCTTGCATTTTTTCATACCTTTCACATATTGAATTTAAGAGTTCCAAAAATACTTCTCTTATAAATCATTGTTCAAATATTTTATCCATATTTCATGTGGTTACACAATGCCATTATTAAAAGCATTGATGGAATATGTAGATCTCATAAGGGCTTTAGTAGATAATATTCATGATAATCCTAGAGATGACATTGAAAGGGATAACACTTGTACCTCTTCTATGGTATCTTATGTTAATAAGGAAATAATCAATACTCCTATCAATGATATCCCTAAAGGAGAGAGAAAATTGAACCATACTATTCTAAAGATACTTTAGTGGAAGGGGGGAAAGTTAAGCATGTTAATCTTAGAACATCTATCTCTCTAGATCCCCTTATTCTCCTAAAACTCATCTTGATCATCAACATATTGTAGGCAATATGATGTTATATGCACTTTATTCATGACCTATCTCCTAATATAAAATTTATCAAAGATGAAGCCTTAGATGGCGAGGATCCTCCTTCCCAACCTAACAAAGTGGATATGAATAGTAATAATGAAAAGGAGAATATTCATACAAAGGATATTCCTTCCTCATCTATTCATCCCTTTGGACCTTGAACATGTCCTTACACAATAAATTTTAAATAAATTCATAATGAAATCCCTTCTTCTTTACAATTGAAAACATATTATGAGATTGACTATAATATTATTTCAAAACAAGGCTATAGTGGACAAGAACTTGGAAAACAACAACAAAGAATCAAGGTCCCTATAGATCCTCCCTCACAATCTAGTACTTATGGTCTATGATATCCCAATTCATCAAAATTTATGGATTATCTTCTTAGAGTTCAAATTCTTGAGGAGTATTTTGCAAAAAAGAGAAATTACCATCCATCCAAGTATCCTCATCCATCAAACAATCTTCCTCCTTCTATTGATGACTGTTTTGACAAACCTGCTAACCATCAGGTAGCCAATGTGAGCACTCACCACCTCTCCTGAAAAGCAATAATTTTAGAAAAACTCACTACTCCAAGGTCTCTATAGCTGGGTCGCGACGGTGATGGGCAACCCAATGGTTGATGTGGTAGTACTTGTTAAGGGGCCTGCTGGTTGAAACTAAATCCCATTGATCGTTAATGGCTTAACTTCCTCTCTTTTTTTTGTATTTTATGATTTAAGATTCTCTCGAAAGTAAACTGCGAAGATTAAAGGAAACAAGAAAATACCAATTTAACCAATTCAATAACAACTTAACAAGCTACTCAATTAATTCCCTGCAATCCAAAAATTATCAGATATTATCCAGATTAGCATATAACAACGGACCTCCAGTAAACCTATAAAATCATCAACTTCACAGACTTATGGAAATAAAATCACCAATAATATCATCTACCATAATAAGTCTCATACACCACTTACGTGAGCAATATGATTCATAAATCAATAAATGAAAGATCAAACCACGTTGCTAATTCCAAATAACAGACATTACCAGATTACACAAAAAAATTTTGTAGAATATAGATGTAGATCAGGCAATCTACAAGTTGCTTCTTGTATTAATTTCAAAGAATGTGTAACAACAATAACTCAAGTTCATAACAATCTACAAAATAATCTAAAATTTCTAAGTGGGCCACAAATCATCAATTTGGGGACCCTTACAAATGAATTCAAAATCTCAATTTATAGAGTTTTCTGCCCTACTATCTAGGAAATAAATCTAACCTAAATTAAGAACTCAAAACTAGGAGTCATAGTTAACTTGCAAGTTTTTGCGTTTATACTTCAATTAACTACTACAAAATGGAGGTTGCGTGAGCACTATGAAGACCATGATATGTGAGCCAAGCTTTCATAGTCATGTAGTATTTTTCTCAAAACTGGAACGTTAGTTGGAGCTGCAATTGAAATACAAAATTGGCATGCAAGAAGTCCTGCTATCTTTAGTAGCTATGTGTTTATCTTTCACTTCTTAATATAAGATTTATAATTGTTAATAATGCATGCAACTGCTTGAATAGGAGGGTCAGCTACATGTTTAATTCTAAATTTGTATTTCTTCGAAACTTTCTCTGCATGCTTCCTTCCCTTCTCTAACTCCCCGATTGTTTCTGCCACTTGTTGACATTGGGTAATTAGGTATGTGTATTTGTCCATCAGTGTGACATCGAACTGAGCTGGACGTCCCAAATGCTGGGCCTCATATGCATCCCACTGATTCAATACTTTCTCTTCCTCCATGACCGTTGTACTGGTTAACTCCAACCCAAAAGCTCTGAGCAAATGCTTTACAAAATTCTCATATTTCAAAATTTCCCTAAGGAGAGGGACTCAGATCTTTGCCATATCCTTCACATAGTGCTGAAGCATTTCAATCTTCAGTTCCAAAATATATGGGTAAGATTGCAAGTTCTTATAGCTATCTCCTATTGGCATTTTGTATATGTTGATATGGTTTTGTCATTGATGTCAACACTTGTCATCGCTTGTCAACACTTATCAGCACTTGGAGATTTTGGTTATGTTCACTGAAAAGTCAGAGACTTATGCACAGTCACCGGTACTTGGTTCACCGACACTTGGAATGACTTGGAAACTACTTGGTTATGTCAAAGACATTATTCGATCACTTGGTTTTGGTGTTTTGGTTAATTGTTTATTTGGGTTTGCATATTTGCTGTTACCGACAAATAGGTCTAGGATAAGCACCGACAGACATATCTATTCCAGATCAACACGACATGCTATGGAGATGATTTATTATTATTGTAAATGAATTGAGCCGACATCATGCATTAGATATTGATTTATTTGTAATTGATTTTATTGTAATATCTTTTAGTGAGCTGACCTATTCAATTAGTCTTAGGTTATGGTATAAATGGAAGATCTCATTTGTGAGATTGAAGTGTGAATGCGAAAAGGATTGCAATAAGGTATATGCGAAAATAAGTAGAGCTGTACACACAAACATCATTTGAAGGTTGAAGGAAGGATTTTGTGAAGGCAATCAAAACTAAACCAGTACTGAATTGAGCATATGAAGATGCTATTTTGTGTAGCACATTATCATTGGATTTAACCATCCAATTGTAGTCAATGTGACTCTCATTTTGTGATTGAGCAGTGAGTTCTAGGCAGCTGGCCTTTCAACATGTGCAAAATCCATATTGTACACACATACTATCTGCAGTAGTATCATTTTATTGTGGGTAAGGCATCTCACCGTGGTTTTTCCCCTTATAGGGTTTCCACGTACAAATATTTGTGTTATGTGTTGTGGATGTTATTGTCTTTCTGTTTCATGTATTAATTTTTACCGGTACTGCAATTAACCGTTAAGACTGTCTACTGACATAAAGTTTGGTTTACCGGTATTAAACATTAAGTTTTGGTTAACTTAATTTTGGTTAAATTTATTGGACAACTGATTCATCCCCCCCTCTCAGTTGTCTCTGGGACCTAACAATTGGTATCCGAACTTAGTCCTCTTTTGCAAAAGTTTAACGACTTGAGGAGATCCAATGTCTTCTAAGTATTTCAGGAAGGACAATGCGAAACTTGATGGAACTAACTATGGCATATGGAAGATCAAGATGGAGATACATTTGAACTCCATTGGAAAGGACATATGGGATGTTACAAAGAATGGCTATACTGATCCTACTCAAGGTCAACCTATTCCACCTAACTTGGCTAAAGATGAGGAAAATGATTGCAAAGCAAGAGAAGCACTTTTGAGCACATTGTCAGATCAACAAGTCATGGGATTGTTAGATAGATCTACTGCTAAAGCTATTTGGAAAAAAACTAGAAACATTGAATGAAGGAGATTCCATAGTCAAAATTGCAAAACTTGAATGCTTCTGGGTCAGGTATGAAAATCTGAAAATGGAAGAAGAAGAAAGAATTTCTGCTTTTATGGAAAGAGTAAATGAAATTGTTTTGGGTATACAATGTTGTAGAGGAACCTTAAGTGAAAATGAGATTGTTTCTAAAGTTTTAAGAGCTTTTCCACTGGTATATAAAATGAAAGTTACTGCTATAAATGAATTGAGAACAATGCCTAATGCATCAGTATCTAGAGACACTTTGGTTGGAAAACTTTCAGCTTTTGAGCTTGAGGAATTTGGTCCTGTTACTACTATCAATACAGATCTAGCTTTCAAGACATCATCATCAACTGCATCATCATCATCATCATCATCATCTGATAAATCTAATTGGAAATCCTTCTATACAAGAGAAATTGAAGAAAGTAGGAGAGAAAATGAAGAACTTGAAGAAATTGAAGCACTGTTTGCAAGGAAAATGCCTAAAGGTCCAATTGGAAGTAAGTATGAAGGTAAAACACCCTTTAAATATTTTAACTATAATAAGATTGGTCATATGGCTTCTAGATGCCTTGATAGACATGCAAGATTAAGAGAAGAAGCTAAAAGAACATATAAGCCTAACCCTGACTATCAAAAATACAAGTTTAAGAAGAATAGAGACAAATCTTGTTATTATTTTGATGAAGGAGTCACTGATGACTTTGATGAGGATCCGACAGACAATGGATGGGATTTTGTTGCTATAATAGAAGATCAACCGACACCTACTGTTCAACTAGTAGACCAGGCCCTGGTAGCTAAAGGTGAAGATAAGGATGAATGGATTATTGATTCAGGATGTTCACATCATATGACTATGATAAGAGTAAATTCTTAACCTTTCAGGATTACAATGGAGGTCTAGTAAGATTTGGAGATGATAAAGCTTGTTTGATCAAAGGAAAAGGCACTATATCTTTTGATGGTAAGCACAATACTGATAATATTTACTATGTTGAAGGTTTTAAGCATAATATTTTGAGTGTTGGTCAATTAGTTGAGAAAGGATTTCAGTTACAATTGAAGAATGGTAAATGCAAAATCTTAAACAGAACTAGTTTGGAAATTGCAATCGGTAATCAAACAAGAGGTAATATCTTTCATTTGAACAACAATGAGAAAGTATGTTTGATTGCACATATTGATGAAAGTTGGTTATGGCATAAGAGACTTTGTCATGTAAATTTTGATTGCATTGTGAAAATCAGTACTACTAAGGCGGTAAGAGATTTACCTAAGATTGTTAAACCTCACAATCCGGTATGTAAGGAATGTCAATTTGGAAAGCAAGTTAGAGAAACTTTCAAGAGTATTCCGGAGAAGTCTAACAATGTTCTTGATTTAATTCATATTGATTTATGTGGTTTAGCAAGAACTAGAAGTATACAAGGAGATAGGTATTTTATGCTAATCATTGTTGACTATTCTAGAATGTGTCGGGTTACTTTTCTTAGAGAAAAATATGAAGCATTTGGGAAATTCAAACTATTCAAGGTGATGGTAGAAAATGAAACCGGCAAGAAAATAAAATGTTTAAGATCAGATCAAGGAGGGGAATTCACATCTTAGGAATTTAATACATTCTGTGAAGTGAATGGGATCAGAAGACAATTATTAGCACCCCGGACATCCCAACAGAATGGAGTTGTGGAAAGGAAAAAAAAAAACTATCTAGGATGCAGCCAGAAGTATGATATTTGAATCTACCTCATATATACTGGAGAGAAGGGGTCAATACAACTATTTATACATTCAATAGAGTTCACATCAGAGGTGAAACTGGTAGGACCCCACATGAACTATGGTTTGGTAATACTCCTACTCTTAAATATTTTAGAATATTTGGAAGTAAATGTTATATTAGAAAAGATGAGTATATTGGCAAATTTGATCCTAGAAGTGATGAAGGAATATTTCTTGGTTATTCATCTAAGAGCAAGGCATATAGATGTTTTAACGAGAGATTGCAAAAAATTGTTGAGAGTGCAAATGTGAAGATTGATGAACAATTTAGAGGAAATTCAAGGTACATAGACTCTGAACCGACAATAGAGATAATCACAAATGAACTTACTGTGAATACACCAGCACAGAATGGTGATCCAGTTACACCAACATCATCTGGAGATTCGACAGTCACTGAAGAACAACAATAAGTAAAAACATCTCAGTATGTAAGATTGAATCATTCTAAAGATCAGATAATTGGAAACAAATTTCAAGGAGTTATGACTAGAGGAAGATTGGAAAATGAGGAGGTATGTCTCATTTCTCAAATTGAACCTACATCGATTAATGAGGCATGTGAAGATAAATATTGGATTAAAGCTATGGAAGATGAATTGAAATACATTGAAAGGAATAACACTTGGTCATTAGTTCCCCGACCTAAAGACCAAAATATAATTGGAACTAAATGGGTTTTTAGAAATAAAATTAATGAAGATGGCATGGTAATCAGAAACAAAGAAAGATTAGTGTGTAAGGGATATTCACAGAAAGAAGGAATTGATTAAAATGAAACCTTTGCACCGGTAGCTAGAATTGAGGCAGTCAGACTTTTATTGGCCTTTGCAGCACACAAGAACTATAAAATTTATCAAATGGATGTTAAATGTGCATTTCTGAATGGAGATCTTGAAGAAAAAGTTTATATTGAACAACCTGATGGATTTTCTTTGACAGATAACAAAGACATAGCTTGCAGGTTAAGGAAAGCTTTATATGGATTGAAACAAGCTCCTAGAGCTTGGTATGCTAGATTGGATAAATATCTTTTGAAGATTGGTTACACTAAAGGTAATGCTGACAAAAATCTATACTACAAAGTGACTAATGATGATATATTGGTTATTGAAGTTTTTGCTGATCTTTGGAGGAGAAGATGGTTTGTGTAAAGACTTTTCTAACAAAATGCAGCGAGAATTTGAAATGTCTATGATTGGAGAGATACAATTATTTTTAGGATTGCAGATTTCATAGATTGATAAAGGTATATTCCTATGTCAATCTAAGTACTTGAAGGAATTACTAAAGAAATTTGGCATGGAGAACTGTAAACCAGTAAACACACCTATGACTACAACTGATAAACTATCTTTGAAGGATGAATCTACACCTGTTAATCCGACTAGATACAAGTCTATGATAGGAGGTTTACTGTATTTGACACAAAAAAGACCTGATATTATGAATACAGTATGTATTGTTTCAAGATTTCAGAGTAATCCTAAAGAAAATTATGAATCTGTAGTGAAAAGGATTTTCCGGTAACTACAAGGCACTACAAATCTTGGTTTATGGTATCCTAGAGATGAAACTTTTGACTTATGTGCATACACAGATGCAAATTGGGCAGGAGATGTGGATGACAGAAAAAGCACCACCGGTGGAGCATTTTTTCTTGGCAACAGACTAATTTCATGGTTGAGCAAGAAACAGAGTTGTACAAGTCTATCAACAACAGAATCAAAATATGTTGCAGCAGCAACTAATTGTACACAGGTATTATGGATCAAGCAAATTTTGAAGGACATAAAGGTAAAATGCAAGGAACCTATAACTATCTACTGTGATAATATGGAAGCAATTTATATATAAAAGAACCCGATATTTCACTCTAAGACTAAACATGTTTCTATGAAATTCAATTTTCTAAAGGAGAATGTTGAAGCAAATGAAGTGAAATTGGTTTATGTGAATACTAAAGAGTAGATTGCTGCTTTTTTTTTCAAAGCCTTTTCCTAACGAAACATTTGAGTATCTCAGAGTGCAACTTGGAGTCCTAACCCCACCAATAGAGACTTAGACAGTTGATTTTTGTCATCAATCGACACAATTAACAAAGAAATTTTATTCTGGCTTTGATGAGGAGAGCTACTTCTTAAGGGGAGTAGTTGGTATTTTGTATTTGGTTTTGTATTGCTTTGGGATTTGATGTCAAAGGGAGAGAGATTGATATGGAAAAACACATTATCTTTTTCTTTTGGGAGAGATTATTTCTAGGGGGGAGAGATTGTTACTTTGGGGAGATATTGTTGGAGAGATTGATTACTCTCTGTATCTGTATTTTGGGAGATTGTTGGTTTTTGGTTTTTGGCATTTCTGTTTTGGCACTTTGATGGTTTTTCCATCTTGCGTTGCCATCAATGCCAAAGGGGGAGATTGTTGGCATTTTGGATATGTTGATATGGTTTTGTCATTGATGTCAACACCTGTCATCACTTGTCAACACTTATCAACACTTGGAGATTTTGGTTATGTTCACTGACAAGTCAGAGACTTATGCACAGTCACCGGTAGATTATATTGGTCACCGACACTTGGAATGTCCTGGAAACTACTTGGTTATGTCGAAGACATTATTCGATCACTTGGTTTTGGCGATTTGGTTAATTGTTTATTCGGGTTTGCATATTTGCTGTTACCGGCAAATAGGTCTAGGATAAGCACCGATAGGCATATCTATCCTAGATCAGCATGACACATTATGGAGATGATTTATTATTATTGTAAATGCATTGAACTGACATCATGCATCAGATATTTATTTATTTGTAATTGATTTTATTGTAATATCTTTTAGTGAGCCAACCTATTCAATTAGTTTTAGGTTATGGTATAAATGGAAGATCTCATTTGTGAGATTGAAGTGTGAATGCAAAAAATGATTTCAATAAGGTATATGCGAAAATAAGCAGAGCTATACACACAAACATCATTTAAAGGTTGAAGGAAGGATTTTGTGAAGGTAATCAGAACTAAACTGGCACTGAATCTAGAATATGAAGATGCTATTTTGTGCAGTACATTATCATTGGATTTAACCATCCAATTGTAGTCAGTGTGACTCTTATTTTATGATTGAGCAGTGAGTTCTAGGCAACTGGCCTTTTTGCATGTGCAGAATCCATATTGTACACACATACTATCTGCAGTAGTATCATTTGATTGTGGGTAAGGCTTCCCACCATGGTTTTACCCTTACAGGGTTTCCATGTACAAATATTTGTGTTATGTGTTGTGGATGTTATTATCTTTCTATTTCATGCATTAATCTTTACTGGTACTACAATTAACTGTTAAGACTGTCTACCAGCATAAAGTTTGGTTTACCGGTATTAAGCATTAAGATTTGGTTAAGTTAATTTTGGTTGAATTTATTGGAGAAATGAGTCACCCCCCCCTCAGTTGTCTCTGGGACGTAACATCTCCTCCTAAGAGGTCCTCCTCCATTATTACCTCTTATCCTAAATGCAAAAAAATATTCAAAATTTGAAACTGTTTATTAAGAATTGGTTTTCGTTCCCATTGTGTAGAAAAAGAAGCTAATGTTACGTCTGCCTGTACTCCCTCTTGGTATACCCTCATGGTATCCTGCAAAAATAACCTAATCTTGGCAACATTTATCTGAGCCCATGATTTAGCTGCAGCAGCCACCGTGTTGTTCACCAAAAGTGATAACCCAAGAACACCTGCAAATCTATCTATGAGATAGCCAATCTCAATCAATAAAACACTTCAGGGCTTGGACAACATAATATAGGATCCTAATGATCCTCCTACACTTCAGGTTCTACTAGACCTAGGGGGGGATACCCTTTTATGCATTAAATACAACGATTACAGACACATAACTGCATCAACAATAAGCAGATAGATCATTCCACAGACTCACCCAATTTAGAAATACACTACAGATTGGCTAGATCTATATGAATCATAAATGAAAACAAAGTTTGGAATGAAAATAACACAACCCCTAAACACAAAGGGAAATAGATTTTCTTTTAATTTGAATTAATATGAAAACATCCCCAAACTTGCAAGACCAGTGCCTTGTTCACTGGGCAACAGAGTCACACACAAAACTTTAAATATGCATCCTAGTCACAAATTAGTTCTCCTCAAATGATATCCCTACATTAACACCTTATATTAATGCATTACTCAGTTCCACTCACAAAAAATCATCAAATCTGGGACACATTCCATTATTCATGACTGATTACAGAGTTTAAAACCTTCCTTGAAGGATACCCACAAACAATCACACACCTTCCTAAAAATTGACAAATTTCATCCTCCTTGAGGATTGAATTCATAATAATGAAAAAAACATATCACAGAGACAATCTTGTGGGAAATTACTCATGCCTGACACAAGTAAAGTCTGCAACTAGAAAACACATCTTGAATATTGCACTGTAATCCTTTGTACCTTGAAACCAAACAAAAGCATTTACAAACTTGGGTCAAGATATTCAGAAAATGGAAGTCATCAAATCTGGAGCATTTCTCCAAATTTCTGGAACCCTTACAATGAGAAGAAAATTGGAATAAGAAGGAAGAGGGAACTAATTAGGTATGCAACTGAAATTGCCAAGTGTCTCTTTTCCAACTGAATTCACTTTCCTCTTCTTTCCCATGGAAACTACTCTCAAAAGATCTTATCTTTGTTGAAACAAACTTCATAACTGCATTCCTCATCTCGAGAGCTTTCCGACAATATATAATACTTGCCATTTTGAGCAAAAATGGACCTCTGGGCGAATTAATCATGTATGTGTGCACAATCATTTAAATTTTTCATTTTTTAAATATAGTTTGCACTATACATTTAACTGATTTTAATTTTGATTTTTGGCTCCTTTTGTGCCCTGATGCCCTGCCATGTGGCGATCTCTGATTGGTCGATGGGGTCCACTGGGCACCACCTCGGATGACACCTCATCACTCTGCCACGCGTCCGCTTGCTTATCGGCCACCTCAATACCACCTTGATGCCATGTCGTCACCACCTAAGCTCCACCTATGCGCCACTAGACAACCATCTCACCGGGGCCTGCCTGTTGGACTGCTGACTGGACTTGCCACCTATGCGCCACTTGGATTTCACCATTTCACAATGGGTAAGTTTCGTGCATCTTTGGGTCACGAAGTCACGTGAGCCGTTGATCTTCATCGGACTTGCTCGATCTTTAACTCGCTGCATTTTTGCTCTGGGCTTTTTGCCATTTCGCAGCCCTTAACTCGCGTGCACCTCGCCTTCGCGAAGTCGCATCGACTGTCGATCTACTCCAAACCTGCTCGCTGGTTAAGTCAGCCTTTCTCTGCAAAATTTTGCCTGGCTACCTCAGGATCCATGCCTACGTGGGGTCCACTTGTCGCCATCTGTCACCTCCTCATCCACCTTGGGATCCATGCCCACGCGCATGGGGTCTGCCTTGGGCGCTCAATGGGAACTGCCCGTCTAAAGCCTTGACGCTTTGACATATTACTTGCATGGAGATTTAGATATAAATATCAAAAAATTCCTTTGCCCAGCGAATGTGAGACAAAGCTTTACCTGGAACTTAATTTTGAGGCTTTTGCTTGAGAGTTATAATGGCTGCCATTCTCTGGCCAAAGAGTTTGAAGCCTCTGTGAATGCTACGAAGAAGAGAAGACTGGCTTCATTGCCACTTTCATTTGCTTTAAAACATTGAGACTCTCCAAACTCCACGTAGCTGTAGCTTTACACCATTGCATTTTTCATTACCACGCCTAGTAGGAAGGAGATGGGAGACCATGTGATGGAGGAGGCTACTACAATTTGTTTATATTTGCTTTGACTTTTCTGCATTGCTCTTTCAAACACCACGTAGGAGGAATTGGGAATTTGATTGGCATTTTGATTTGCTAAAATCTGCATTTTCTTGAATGTTTTAATTGCTGCTCCCTATTCTCCATGTCACGCAAAGGAAAGGGAGGATGGGAGACCACACCAATGTGCATTTGCAACACCTACCAAAAGCTATTTGCTGAAGTTTAAAAAGAACTCCTGCAGTGTTTGGGCACACACCACGTGACCATTTGCTTGATGGTTTTTGTTTTTGTTGCTATTAATTGCTACGTGGGGGAAAGGAAGACTTCTATTTCAAACTACCATTTGTCCATGCCACGCAGACCATACACTTTGCAAACTGTATTTGCTGAAGGCCACTTTAATATTGGATGAACTTTACATCTCACAGTAGGATGGAGGACATTGGAAGAAAGATACCAGGGGTTCTCCATGCCACACTCCTCACACCACAATCATGCATTATAATTTGAATCCAAGCAACCTTCCAATTTGCTCTGCAACCAATCATTTAGATTCTCCTCAAGGTGTTCCATACAATAGCCAAGGCCTCCAGCAACATCCTTGATGATAAAATCCTTTAATTTGCCATATTCAAATTTGCATTTGGTGTTGGAGTCTCTCTACTCTCTCACTGTCCAACTGGCAAATTGCAACTGAGCCAATATTGATATGCCTTGCCATGAAATAAGAACATTTCATCATAAAATTAATTTCATGGGCATGAGCCAAGTCGAGCCCCAAAGTGGGACCGACTAAATTTTTTTTTTTTGTTTTCATGCAACTGACCTCTGAAAAGCTTCATGGACCTCAAACGTACCTTTGGAAACGATCGACATCGTTTTCGGATCATAAAATTGCATTTTACAACTTTCAGGCACTTGCGCCACATTTTCGCATTTAATCGCGAAGACGTATTTTTCAAGTCAGTCAAAACATCTTTCTGGACCTCACCATCTGACAAGTGTGTACTCTGATATACAAGGATGAACTCTACCAAACAGTTTCTCAAGATGAGTCCCGAGCAAAGAGATATTAATCGCCGAAAATGACCAACTGGCTTTGTCGACACTGCGGACCTGATGAAGTCAATGTTCTGGCAACACATGATGCCTTTCTCAAAAATATCAAACGACCTCCGTAGGCCTTCAAATTTGAAACACAGATACCTTGAAGTACATATTAAATCTTTGGATTCTTAGTTCAACCAAAATCCTGACTGGGTGCAAATGACGTGCTCATGAAAATGGCTACTTTAATTGATATAGCACTGAAAGTACGGATCACTGAAAACGATGACTCAATGAACCCTTTTGAAAACCGATCAAACGGATTGGTAGATGATTAAAAATTAAAACATAGCTTTTCATCTATACCAATAATAATTCAGAGAAAACATTTTGGCATGACACTCAGTGAGGCAACTTTTACACTCATGCAAAACAGGGCTCCGACTAGCTGTCAAAATAGGGACTAGTCAAACCACACAAACTGCAAACGGATTTGGCTCTGAAAAATGAGCAAATGGATTCATTAGGACTTGAAACTTTGGAGGATGACTCACATTTATGCATAAAATTTAATCCATTTTGAAATTCTCCATGACTATCAACAGGGCAAAAGATATAATTGCCCAAAGTAGGCTACTCAATAAAATCTGCATTTGTGCCTAAAATGCACTTTCAGCTCACCCCTCGAAATGGGTACTTGGTAAACTTATCCAAACTGAATTCTGAAAGTTTCACATCATTTCATAGTTCAAATGAAAGGTGTAGGACATTAATCCTGAGCCTTACCCCTTTAAAATCAACTGGCTCCACTTTACCCTCTCTTTAACTAGGCCATTCAAACTGACTCATTTGGAAATGCAAAGAAAAAATTTGAATTGGGCCTCAAAACTTGACTCAATTTTAATGAGTCCCAACACACCGGTCTTACCTCCATTAATGCTTTTACTTCTTCCTCTGGTAGTGATGAGGTTGAAGGTAGGTTGTCAGTCCTACAAGAGTCTAGAGGTTTACTCATCTCTACTAGCAACTACTTATACTGCCCCAGCTGTGCTTTAAGCTCTATGTTGGAGGTATGCTCCTTTTCCATGCCCCCCCCGACAATACTGGTGGCTAGTTCTAAAGTGCCTAACTCTCTCCACTTTGTTTTCTTACCCAAGTTTACTTGGGATACTTGGTATTTGGGAGAGGTTTGACCTTCAGTCTGGAGTGGAACTACTACATTTGCAACCACTACACTAGGATGTGTTCTTGACAAATGATGTACAATATTTGGTTTCTTGACCTTTTGGGGCTCCTCCGTGATTACCTGCTGCAATGTCATCTTAGGCAACTCTACCTTTCTTTTCTTCTTCTCAAAAGTAAATTCAAGCCACTATGGTATATCTTTATCTCTGTCACCTTGACGTGACACTATGTCGACAGTTACAATATGAACATCTGCCTGTTCCTCTGCTTCATCCCTCTCTTCCACATATGTCTGTTTAGGATTTTGAGGTGAAGCAACTTGGTGAGCTAGATTAGTTTGGAGAGCAATATTAACATTCAGCTATTGTTGCTTGTGCAACTCTCCCAGCTTATCACTGACCTCTTCATTGAACGTCCTCCCTTCCTCATCTTCTTCTATCCCACCTTGCCTGACAGCTATGTCATTAAGGAGGTATTCTTGATCCTGAGGGGTTAAGACTAATCTTTCATTTAGCAAATCTTCTACCTCATCTCATTCTTTCTGCCCTCCAAGTGACTGTTGTTCCATGGTGATAGGGAGAGTCCTAATTTACCACCAACTGGAGTTCTTTGGTGGCATAATCCTATTCTCTCTTAGGGCCCATAGTCTTTCCTATGTACTCCCCTACCAATTGTTTTCTTATCTCACCTTCCTCAAGCTCACAAAGTAAGCTTTCTCACTATATCCTTGCAGGGCTGTAGGACACACACATTCGATCTCTCTTTGCTAAACCACCCATCTTTTTTGGTTAAGTAAGCTTTTTCCTTTTGGTTTCACAATGTCTTGGTTTTAAGCTTGCAGCCTTCTGGATCTTCTTCCAGTTCTCAATAGATTCCTTCCCTTGCGTTATCTCCTTCAAGTTATATACACCTAGCCGAACTATCACCAAGCTTGCCTAGGGTCAGTTTGCAAGAATAACTAATGCCATCTTTTGGACTCTTACAAATAAAAACCTACTGTACATATTTGGCTCTTCTTGACAATCTCCAATGATCATGTGGAGTTTCAAGTTAGAGCCATATGATTATTGCAAATAGGGAACAAAAACAGAAATAGAAAGCTTTATTTATAGATCCTGAGCTTATTTATGGGTTCAAACCAGAAACTCACAGAATAAAGAAAAGAAGCATTTACATTAACAACATACGTGAACTTAGAGTTTTTAACACATTATTGCAGTTCACAAACAAAAATTAGACTCTGATTGGAAACTAGAAAATGGACTTCTCTATCGCATTTCAGAAAAACAAATGTGTTCTCCGAGGCAATTGACAATCAATGATCAACCCCTTACAGATGCCCATTGGGTCTTTTTATACACTCCATCCTCTATTGTGAACTCCTCCTATTGGACGAGATAGATCTTGTTACCAACAGTTTCCATATGCAACTATCTCACAGGTTCCATTGGGTCATCGGTGTGACAACAAATCTTGGCTTCTGATGGCTGATGATGAATTTCCACACTTCGCACTTCCTATCGGGTCATCGAGAAGACTTCAAAACCTGACTTCTGATGGCCGATGATAACTTGGAAAGCGAGGTGGTCTCATCGGTGTAGTGTGAAACTACTCTTCCCGATCTCCGATAGCAACACTCATCGAGCATGCTCCAAGACAATGTTTACTCATCGGGTCATTGGGGTAACATGAAATAGCTCCTCCCGATACCCAATGGCTTCACCAATGAACGACCAAGACAAAGCTTTCTTATCGAGTCAGCGAGGTAACTTGAAACTACTCTCCCTGATACTCGATACCAGTACTCCGAGAACTGACAGCTTATCGGGTCAATGGGGTAAGTGTGAACCACTCCTGTCGATACCCAATACAACCACTCCATACCCTGGTGATCTCATCAAGGTAAGAATTGCCGATCGGTGTAGGGCTTACCGATAAGACAAAATTTCAAAAACTACAATTAAACAACCAAATAAATGGACTAGAGCCAATCCTTATGTATTTACATGACCACTAGAAGGTCTCACAAACCAAAACTAGTTGAAGGCGTTTCAACCCTTAGGTTCTCCTGCACCATACTCCCCCAAAAATAGGAAGCCAAGGGACTATGCATGGCTGCAAGGAAAGATCAATTCTCGACTTAACAAAGTCTAATTCAGGGACCCAGGTCGCTTCAGAATCAGGTTTATGCATCCATTTGACCAAATGTTCCATGTAGACCTGTTGTCTAGTCTTCTTGAGAACACAAGAATCCAACACTTTCTCAGCCTGAGGCATGGAAGAAGAAAGTAAGGGCAAGAAAAAAAGTGACTGTTGGACATTTGAAACTCATGCATCCTCCTTGGGAAGTTGTCCCTTGTAGACAACGAAATCTGCGATATTGAAAATGGGAGACAAAGCAACATCAGATGGAAAATCAATATTATAGGCATTAGAGCCATACTTGGCTAAAAATTTACATGGGCCTATTCTCCTCATTTTTAGCTTGCTAGGAACCCCTTTCTAAAGTCAATCCTTGTTCAAATGTACCATCACCAAATCTCCAACTGAAAATTGCACATCTCCCCGTGTGGCATCAACTCTGGCTTTAACTTTTTGTGAAGAATCTTGGAGAGCTCGCCTGACTTGGTCATGGACCTCCTTCATAGATTGAGCAACATCATCAGTTTGACCACTTTTGTGTGACAAATTACCAAGATCTCATAATTCCATAACACCTCGTGGGTGTATACCATACACTATCTCAAAAGGACTCTTCCCAGTAGACCTATTGACACTATCATTGTATGCAAAATCTGCCTGGTGAAGAACCTGATCCCAACTCTATCCATATTCTTTTTTCAAGCACCTTAAAAGGTTTCCAAGTGTCATATTGACCACCTCTATTTGACCATCCATTTGGGGATGATAGGCTGACCAAAAGAAAAATTAGTTCCCAGTCTTTTCCAAAGAGTTTTCCAAAAATGTCCAAGGAATTTGACATCCCTATCTGAAGCAATACTAACCGGGAAACCATGGATTCTAATAACCTCTTTGAAAAACAAGTGTGCAATGTGACTAGCATCATGAGTAGTTTTACAAGGAATAAAATGCACCATCTTACTGAATCTGTCAATAATAACAAAAATGCTATCACAACCAAGCTTTGTTTTGGGTAATCCAACCACAAAATCCATACTTACACATTCCCATGTCCTTGTAGGAATAGGTAATGGCTGATAAATACCAACATTAGTTGTTGTACCTTTAGCTTTCTGACAAACCATACACTGCTCAACATACTTTCTTCTATCCCTCTACATTCTAGGCCAATAGTAGAACCTTTGAACAAGTTCCAATGTCTTATTAAGGCCAAAATGACCACTCAAACATCCATTGTGCTTTTCTTGGATCATATTTTCCCTCATCGATCCTTTGGGAACACACAACTATCCACCTTTAAATAACAAACCATTCTGCAAAGTAAAATCAGCATATTCACTATGAAAGTGATTATGAAATTATTGACAAACCTTGTAAATGGCTGCAAAATCTTCATCATTGGGGTATAAATCCTTGAAGTAATCAACTCCAATACTCTGAATTTGCATTGCTTGCACTGTTAGTAGCCTTCTACTCAAAGCATCTGCTACTTTATTACACTATCCTTTCTTATGCTTAATAGAAAAAGTATATGACTGCAAGTACTCCACCCATTTAACATGCCTATGACTTAACTTATCTTGTGAATTCAGAAAACTTAAAGCTTGATTATCTGTGTAAACAACAAACTCCTTAGGTAACAAGTAGTGTCTCCACTTCCTAAGAGCTTGGACAAGAGCATACAACTCAAGATCATAGGATGAATACTTCTTCTTGGCATCATTGAGATTCTCACTAAAGAAGGCTACAGGTCTATTCTCTTGACTCAAAACAACACCAACTGCTATATTAATTGCATCACATTCAATTGTGAACAACTTATCAAAACTAGGAATAATGAGTACTGGTTGTGTAGCTACCTTTTATTTCAAAAGTTCAAACCCTTTGTTAGCTGCATTGGTCCACCGAAAATTAGTCTTAACTCCTCCTTTGATGGTATCCAACATGGGTGGACAAATCTCACTGAACCCTCTGATAAACTTCCTATAGAACTGTGCCAAACCATGAAAACTTCTTACTTCACTTGCTGTCTTTGGTGTTGGCCAATTTGTGATGGCTTCCACCTTTGATGTGTCCATCTTCAAATCTCCTCTTGAAACTACAAATCCAAGATAGACAAGTTCCTACTTCATAAACTCACACTTCTCCAAGTTTATTATTAGTTGCTCATCATACAATTTTTGCAATACAATACTAAGATTCTCTAGATGTTCCTTTGCAATACAATACTAAGATGCTCTAGATGTTCCTCTTTAGTTCTATTGAAAATTAAGATGTCATCTAAGTATACAACAACAAATTTACCAATAAAATCTTTAAGCACTTCATTCATGAGTCATGAATGTATTGGGGGCATTACTAAGACCGAATGACATAACAAGCCACTCATAAAGTCCTTCATTAGTTTTGAAGGCTGTTTTCCATTCATCACCTTCCTTTATCCTGATCTGGTGGTATCCACTCTTGAGATCAATCTTAGTGAAGTACTTTGCACCTCCCATTCCATCAAGTCTTCAATTCTTGGGATAGGAAATCTGTACCTAATAGTGATTCTATTTATGGCTCTTGAATATGTGCATAGCCTCCATGTTCCTCCTTTCTTGGGTGCTAACACTGTAGGTACGACACAAGGAATTATGCTCTTCTTTATCAACCCTTGGTCCAACAATTCTTGGACTTGTCTAGACACTTCCTTGTTCTATTCCAGAGTCATCTTATAGGTTGCTTTGCTGGGTAATGATGCTCCTAGAATGAAATCAATCTGATGGCTTATGGCTCTAATGGGAGGTAGGGTTGCTGGTGCTCCATCACTTACGATTGCTTTGAAGTTGTCTAGTATCTGCTGCACTTGATAAGGTATTTGAACCTTCTTTTCTTATTTTTCTTCCTTATGTTTTACTATGAGAGCAAACCCCGCTCCTTCTCCTTCCTTAAGAGTGTTAATGAACTCTTTTTCACTCACCAATAACACATTTGGGCCTTTAGTTTTGTTGTTCTCTCCTTCATCACTTAGGGAATGAATATGGTATGTAACTCCATCCTTTTGGAAAGAATAAGAATTCTTCTCTCCATTGTGAACGACCTTTCTATCAAACTGCCATGGTCTACCTAGGAGTAGGTGGCAAGCATCCATTGGCAAGATGTCACACAAGATTCTATCCTTGTAGCCTTCTATAGTGAACTCCACCCAAGTTTGCTCATTCACAAGAACATGCTGCCCCTTCTTGAGCCATGTAACTCTATAAGGATCACAATGCAATATTATTTGTAGGTTAAGCTTACTCACTGCTTCTTCTGATACTATGTTATCAGTGGAACCTGAATCCACCACCACTCTGCATACTTCCCATAATCTTGCATTTTATCCTAAACAAGGATCTCCTTTGGCTAGGTTCCTCCTTAACCGATTCCTTAATCAAGACTCTTCTTATCATAAGATTCTCTCCAACCTCTGAATCTAAGCTCACGTCTGATGCCTTCATATTTGCTACTTCTTCTTGAGTATAATTTACCCTCCTTTCACCTCCTTGGGATGAAGAAGTCTTCTCTACGCATCTATAGGTTGGGTGTCCAAGTTGATGGCAGTTGTAGCACTTTATGGTGGAAAAATAGGACCCTCTTCCTGATCCACTAGACCTTCCTCTACTAGAGTTTCTATATCCCCTCCCTCTATAGTTGCTCTTGCTATTGGAATCCCCACTTTTCTCAACCAACTTGGATTCCCCTTGGGATCTTTGGTCTACACTTCTTCCACCAAAAATACCTCTCTGACCTCTGCCATCTCTTCCTCTGCCTCTTCCTCTGTTTCTTTGTTCTTGTTTCTTCTTGTTCTTTTCCTCCACCTTTAGTTCCAATTGATAGCACTTATGTACTTTGTTAGGACATAACAAACTCAACTCCTCTTGAATATTCCATCTCAAGCCATTCAAGTATCTGGCTACCTTGATGCTCTCATCCTCTACCTCCTTGGATCTCAGACACAACTTCTGAAATTCCTCAGTGTAGCTGCTCACATCCAAGTCTCTTTGTCTTAGGTTTTGTCTCCTTTTGTGCAGTTCGATCTCCTAATCTTTAGGGATATAGGCTTCCTTCACCTTGGCTACCATTCCTTTCCAACTGGCTATTTGGTTCTTACCCTCTTTTTGCCTTTCTTCTTGGATAAATTTCCACCAAGTCAAGGCTTCTCCTCTCAATCTAGACTTAGCTACCTTCACCTTTTGGGCTTCACTAATTCCATCACACTCAAAGTGATTCTCTAATCCTTCAATCCATTCCATGACTACTTCAGGCTCCTTTTTCCCATAAAAGAGTTGCACTCCTTCCAAGGATTTTCCTCCTAAGACTTTAATTTCTTTCCAGAAAGGTTCTTCAGGTAGAACAGGGTCTGGTGCTGGTATCCTATCCTCTTCCACTGATTCTTTACCCTTCCCTTCATTGACTTGGATTGTTACTTTCTCAGTTTTATACTCAACTACATCTAGTTTTCTCTCCAATTGTAGCAATCGTTCTTTTAGGAGTCTATTCTCTTCCTCTTGATCTTATACCTTCTTGGCTAACTCTGCATTGGTCACCATTCTGAGACTATTTTCTCCTATTGATCCAGTGCCTGACATCAACTATTTTCTTCCCAAGTCTAAACTAGATTTGATACCACTTTGATAGGGAGAGTCCTAATTTACCACCAACTGGAGTTCTTTGGTGGCATAATCCTATTCTCTCTTAGGGCCCATAGTCTTTCCTATGTACTCCCCTACTAGTTGTTTTCTTATCTCACCTTCCTCAAGCTCACAAAGTAAGCTTTCTCACTATATCCTTGCCGGGTTGTAGGACACACACATTCAATCTCTCTTTGCTAAACCACCCATCTTGTTTGGTTTAGTAAAATTTTTCCTTTTGGTTTCACCATGTCTTGGTTTCAGGCTTGTAGCCTTCTGGATCTTCTTCTAGTTCTCAGCAGATTCCTTCCCCTACAAGTTATCTCCTTCAAGTTACTGACACCTAGCCAGACTATCACCAAGCTTGCCTAGGGTCAGTTTGCAGGAATATCTAATGCCATCTCTTGGACTCTTACAAATAAAAACCTACTGTACATATTTGGCTCTACTTGACAATCTCCAATGATCATGTGGAGTTTCAAGGTAGAGCCATATGATTATTACGAACAAGGAACACAAATAGAAATGGAAAGCTTTATTTACAAATCCCGAGCTTATTCACGGGTTCAAACCAGAAACTCACAAAATAGAGAAAAGAAGCATTTACATTAACAACATACGTGAACATAGAGTTTTTAACACATTATTGCAGTTCACAAACATAAATTAGACTCTGATTGGAAACCAGAAAATGGACTTCTCTATCGCATTTAAGAAAAAAAACAAATGTGTTCTCCGAGGAAATCGACAATTAACGATCAACCCCTTATAGATGCCCGTTGGGTCTTTTTTATACACTCCATCCTCTATTGTGAACTCCTCTTATTGGATGAGATATATCTCGTTACCAATGGTTTCCAACAAGTTCCATCTGGTCATCGGTGTGACAACAAATCCTAGCTTTTGATGGCCGATGATGACTTTCTATGCTCTGCACTTCCTATCGGGTCATCGGGAAGACTTCAAAACCTGACTTTCGATGGCCGATGAAAACTTGGCAAGTGAGGCAGTCTCATCAGGTCATCGGTGTAGCGTGAAACTACTCTTCCCAATCACCGATAACAACACTCATTGAGCACACTCCAAGCCAATGTTTACTCATCAGGTCATCGGGGTAACATGAAACAACTCCTCTCGATACCCGATGGCTTCACCAATGAACGACCAAGACAAAGCTTTCTTATCGGGTCAATGGGCTAACTTGAAACTACTCTCCCCGATACTAGATACCAATACTCTAAGCACTGACGACTTATCGGGTCAATGGGGTAAGTGTGAACCACTCCTGCTGATATCCAATACAACCACTCCATACTCTAGCAACCTCATCGGGGTAAGACTTGCTGATCAGGTAGGGCTTGCCGATAAGACAAAATTTCAAAAACTGCAATTAAACAACCAAACAAATGGACTAGAGCCAGTCATTATGTATTTACATGACCACTGGAAGGTCTCACAATCCAAAATTGGTTAAGGTTATTTCAAACCTTAGGTGCTCCTGCATCACTTGGGCTGTTCCTCTTTGTGGTTTGAGTCTGATTCAACATTCCTGATAATTACCTCCTCAGTGGTAGACCTAAATCCTTGTATCCCAGGCTTCCTTATGGTTGTATCAACTGATGGTGGTATGGGGTGTAGGATTTGAGAAATACAAATCCACAGAACCCAAAAGAAACCTGCATGCAAGAAACCTGTCACAGAGAAAGAGAGAGAACGAATACAAGGGTTTTGGCTCTGACAAAGAGAAAAGATGTATTATCAGAGAAAAATGAATCAAGAATATGAATAATACAAGAGATCAATCCTTATAAAGGAGATCAACACCAAAAGGAAAACCTAACCCTAAGGTGTGAGCATTTAATAATTAAATATTAATTATTAAATGACTAATGTATGCATAAAGAGAAATCTTAAGAGGAGAGAAAAGTTAATTAATTACTTTACTCTAACACCCCCCCTTAAGATGAGCTACAATGCAGCTACAAACAATGCAGAAGAAAGCAAAGGAACTACAATGCAAAAGAGGGTCCCGACAACAAGGCCTGATGAGGTACCCGAATACAAGAAAATCTCTATAAAGCGGAGTAAAGGAGAAAACCTGGTGGGAAAAAACTCCTCTCCAAAAAGAGATAAAGAATCATGCTGAAAAGAAAACATGAAGGAAGGAAGGCCTCACTGAGACCCCCCAAGGACAACTTCCTTCACCCCAAGCATTGAGCGCAATTGAAGATAGCGCGGAGATGCCAAAGGTTTAGTGAAGATGTCAGCAACCTGCTCCTCTGTAGGAATATACTCGAAGATGAGAGAACCATCCTGAATCAACTGTCTAATGAAGTGCATGTGGATTTCAATGTGCTTTGTCCGCTGATGCTCCACTGGGTTACGTGAAATGTGAATGGCACTTTGGTTGTCACACCAAAGAAGAGTGGGACAATCTGGAGGAAACCCAAACTCTGTCATCGACTGCCGAAGCCATGAAACCTCCTGACTGGCTAACACTGCTGCTCGGTACTCAGCCTCTGTAGATGATAATGCAATAGCGGACTGCTTCTTGCAAGACCATGTAATAGGACCAGAACCAAGGCAAAAAACGAAGCCAGAAGTAGACTTCCGATCATTGACATCACCAGCCCAATCGGAGTCAGTGAAGCCAATGATATGAGGGGATCCTGAAGAGTAGTGAATGCCATAATGTGTGGTGCCCCGAATATATCTGAAAATACGCTTAGCTGCTTGCCAATGGCTCTCATGAGGATCATGGGAGAACTGAGAGACAAGGCCAACCGCAAAGGAAAGATCAGGATGAGAATGGGTCAGGTACAATAGACTGCCAACCAACTGCCTGTATAAAGTGGGGTCTACTGAAGGAGTAGAGCAAGTGGAAGACAAAACAACACCTGACTGAAATGGAGTGGGGGTAGACTTGCAATCAAGCATGCCAAATCGCTGAAGCATATCAAGAGCATACTTCTCCTGAAAAATGGAAATCCCATCCGAAGACTGAATAACCTGTAGACCCAGAAAGAAGTGCAAGAGACCAAGATCTGTCATCTCAAACTGCTCCATCAAAGCTCTCTGAATACTCTGAATCATGGAGGATGAGCTACCTGTAATGATGAGATCATCTACATATAGCACTAGAATCAAAAGATCACCCTCCTGACGCTGAATATAGACTGTGTGATCGGAATGACAGCGTGTGAAGTGCGAGGAAAGCAAGAAGGAGTCCATCTTCTCATACCAAGCCCTGGGGGCTTGTTTGAGACCATATAATGAACGTCGAAGTCTACAAACCAAAGAAGTGTCCTACACAAAACCCTGAGGCTGCTCCATATAGATCTCCTCATGTAGGTCTCCATGCAAGAAGGCACTCTTCACATCCATCTGAAACACTGGCCGTCCTTGTGAAGCTGCAAGTGAAAGTACCAGGCGTATAGAATTCATCTTGGCGACAGGAGCAAAGGTCTCAGAGTAGTCAATACCCTCTACCTGAGAAAACCCCTTCGCAACAAGACGGGCCTTATACTTATCAATAGAACCATCTGCAGCATACTTGGTACGATACACCCACTTGCACCGAACCAACTTTCTTCCCTTAGGAAGAGGACAAAGATCCCAAGTATGATTCTTCATCAAAGAAGAATACTCCTCATCCATGGCCCTATCCCACTCTGGGTGTCCTGTCGCCTCTGAAAACTTTTGAGGATCATCTGAAAGGATATGACTCAAAAGACTAGAACCAGATGTCTGAGCACGAGTGCGACGAGTATCTGAAGGATCATCTGCCAAAGAACCAGCTGCATCAACAGTATCACGGGCCCACTTCGGCAAAGACGGAGCAACTGGTGGTGGTGGAGATGGTGGATCATGATCTACATCATCCTCAAGAGATAAGTAATCCTCAAGAGATGAAGAGGAAGGAGTAGGCAATGAGGGAGAAGCTGGTGATGGAGAATCCATCTGAGGATAGCACTCATCAAACTGGACATCCCGCCGAAACAAGACCTCTCTGGAATCAGGATCAAACAACCTGTATGCCTTAACATTCTCACAGTAGCCAACAAATATGAGTGGTCGGCTCTTCCTCTCCATGGCTATCCGCTGAGCATCAGGAATAAATGCCCAAGCCTCACTACCAAAAACTCAGAATGTAGAAACATCAGGCTTGACATGGGTCCAAGCCTCCTCAGGAGTCATATGTCGTAATGCCTTATGGGGCATCCGGTTCTGAATATAATTGGCACAATTGACTGCCTCAGCCCAAAATGAAGAACTCATAGCTCGAGACTGTATCATACAATTTGCCATCTCCCGTAAGGTTCTGTTCTTTCTCTCAGCAACACCATTCTGTTGAGGAGTATAAGGAACTGTAAACTGATGCTGTAAACCATGCTCAGTGCAAAAATCTCTGAAAGCCTGATTTACATACTCCCCCCCATTATCTGTGCGTATCCTCCTGATAGAAAGTCCAGATTGCTTCTCCACAAATGTCTTAAACTTCCTGAAAGAGTCAAAGACATCAGACTTGTACTTAAGAAAGTACACCCATGTACGTCTGGAGAAGTCATCAATAAAAGTGAGTACATAACGGGCCCCTGAAAAAGGAGTCGGAAAGGACATAAGATCACTGTGTACCAACTCTAGGGCTGCCCTAGCACGAGAGGCTCGACCCTTAGGAAAAGGATCTCGATGATGTTTGCCAAGGACACAACCACGACATACAACATCTGTACAAGAAATCTGTGGAAGCCCAATCACAAGTGCTTGTGTACTCATCTGCTGTAGATATCTGTAATTGACATGACCAAAACGCTCATGCCAAAGCCTGCTCACTGAATCTGCATGTGCTATAAGAGAGGAACCAACAGTGTCTGAACTCTCAAAGCCATCAAAACTATATAAGTGAGATGCAGAATCCACACTCCCAGTAGCCACAACCAAGTCAGGATCATGAAGATCTCGAATAACCACATCATGTGGAGAGAACTCAACTATCTTACCAGAGCCAGAGTGGCAAATCTGATAAATGGATAGAAGGTTTGTCGAAATGTCAGGAACCAAAAGCACATCTTGAAGACAACCACCATCCAATTAAACAGTACCTGAACCCTGAACGGAAAGTTGTGCTGAGTCACCAACTGCAATATGTCTAGTGCCTGTAGGAGCAAGAGCGGTGACCAAATCCTGTGTGTGTGTCATATGGTGAGAGGCACCAGAATCTAGAATCCAAGTGGACGCTAAGGACAATGCTCGTGCAGAAAGAGCATGACCTTTCCCTGTGGGTTGTGAAGGAGGCTGTGGTGCACTGATATTATGCTGCTGCATGGCTTCCTCCAAAGCCTCTAAACGTTTCCAACACCTGGAAACGGGATGTCCTTCCTTGCCACAAAAACTGCAAGGATCACCTGATTTCTTCTTAGTCTTAGAGGAAGACTCACCAGACTTTGAAGATTTGCCCTGTTTAGAATTGAATTGTGGTTTTGAATCAGACTTAGGTGGTGGCTTGGAGGGATTCTCACTAGCCTCTGAATCTTTCTTAGGCTTCGGTTTCTGCTTCTGTTTTCCTTTGGAGGGCTAGGCTACCAATGCTTGGTTCTGTGAACCTGAAAGGGAATCCAACTGCTTAAGCTTAGCTTGCTCACGAGTCAGACGATCACAAAAGACCTCAAAAGAAGGCATGACATGACAAACACCCAAGGCATCCATGGTGGAATAGAAGGTCAAAGAGAAGATCTGAAATGGACCCCGAAGCTTGGAGAGAATCAAGAAAATGCACTCTGTATCAGTCTTAGTCTTACCACAACCCTGCAAGATAGATCTTTGTTGTTTGAACTTCATCAGAAAGTCCTCAATAGAAGGAAATGAATCAGGTACCAAGGAAGTTAACTCTGCCTCAAGCTGCAAAGCTCTGAACTCGTTGACAGTACCAAAAAGTCCCTCAAACTTGGTCCAAATGGCTCGAGGAGTGATACAACCCTCAAGATGAAACTGGAGACTATCGGAAATGTGTAAAGACATCAATCCCATAGCCTGATCCATATTGTTCCTGTGCTGCATAATCTCAAAAGGACGTGTCAACTGAGGCTGAACCTCATCCAAACAGGACCATAACCCTTTTGACTGGAGAAGAGTCATCATGCGACCCTTCCAAGTGTGGTAATTATGCGGTGTGAGAGATTCAATAGGTCTGTCTGCCATCCTGTGAACTGTGCCTCAACTGCTCTGAATTTTTAATTATTATTAAGTGGTCTTTCAGAACTAGACAGAAGATGCAGAAGGGGGTTTGATTTTTTTTGTATTGGTGTTTGTAAATTCTGGTTTTCTGATATAAATAACAGAAAGCAAGAGAAAACACCCCCCCACAATGCAAAAAACTAATCCCCAGTACAAATTGAAAGCCAGAAAATGATAGAAAACAATAACGGGTTGAGACAAAATTTGGAGCACCTAAAGATTTTTCTGATAAAATAGACTGTAGATCTGGAAAGAGCACAGAACCACCTTTTCGACACCTATTCGCTTTCGAAAAACGGAGTCCGTATGCAAAAGATATGGCTCCTGGAGTGCAAAAAACTTGTTTTGACTTTGACTGGCAAAAAACACTACAAAACGGCAAAATCAGAAAAAAAGTCCTGCATTAATTAGATCGGGCTCAGAACCAACTTTCCAACGCCTATTCGTTTTTGAAAAACGGAGATCGGACGCCCAAGTTATGCCCGATTTTGTAAAACTGCTCCTAAAGGGCCCAAATAAGCTCTTATAGCCTTGAAGGGCTAAAAAAAATCAGCTCCTGGTCCTCTGGGCGACCAGGGGCGGGCGCAGGAGGCGGCGGCGCGTGGGCGGCACTAGTACAGCGCGGCTGGCGGCGGGCGACGCACTGGCTAGGCACGGGCGAGCTGGTGGCGGCGCGCGGGCTGCTGGCGGCAGGCGGGTTGCGGGCTGCGTTGGGCGGCGGCGCGGAGGTTACCACCAGTTGCGGTGGCCGAGCGGTGGCCGCCGGGCTGGGCGGGGGCGGCGTTGGCCTTAACACTGGCTGCGCCTGCCGAAAACCAAAAAAATGCCGATTTTTATATTTTTTTGATTTTTTTTTGAATTTTTTGCCTCGGTTTTCGTGCCCTAGGGCCGTACGGCCTTGGGGCCAAATTTTTTTTGCCTCCTGGTGCAACTGTGTCCAAATCGGATGAATTTTATATGGAAATAGGGGTTTTTGGATGCTACGAGCTCAACGGTGAGGTCCGTTTGGGCTCAAAGTGCACCGAAAAAAATACCCCCTATTCCAAAATAAAAAACAGAAGACAAACACAGATCTGATGCAACCAAAACCTGGATCTCAAAATCTTTCAAAAGTCTGAACAAGCTGCAGCAGATCCAGCTCTGATACCATGTAGGATTTGAGAAATACAAATCCATAGAACCCAAAAGAAACCTGCATGCAAGAAACCTGTCACAGAGAAAGAGAGAGAACGAATACAAGGGTTTTGGCTCTGACAAAGAGAAAAGATGTATTATCAGAGAAAAATGAATCAAGAATATGAATAATACAAGAGATCAATCCTTATAAAGGAGATCAACACCAAAAGGAAAACCTAACCCTAAGGTGTGAGCATTTAATAATTAAATATTAATTATTAAATGACTAATGTATGCATAAAGAGAAATCTTAAGAGGAGAGCAAAGTTAATTAATTACTTTACTCTAACATGGGGGAATTGGTAACTGGAACTTGTGCTGCAACTATTGGAGGAGGTTGAGTGGGCACATCTTCATATGTTTCTATTCTTTCTTATTGTTCTTGAGCACCTTCTCCTGTAGCCTGCCCTATAGCTGTCCTTGGCAGAAGGACTTCAACGAGTAGCACCACTCCTAATTCATCCGTTACCCCCAGGTCTATAGCCTTCTTCAACAACTCAGATGTCCTCATCTTTTCTTTAAGATTTCTCATTTCATCTTCGGTGCTATCTTGGGGCCCCACTTCTTCATCGGGGTCAGTAGATGTATTATTTCTTGAGCTTGATCTTGTTTTCCGAGCATACTCCTTATAACCACTTCACTGGGGTACCCCTGAGGTAGACTCTTTGTGCTTCCCCTTTGAGGCACTTGGATTAACCGTTTGACTCAACCATTGTTTTGTCCAGTGGGTAACTTCTTGGGAGACTTTTTCTATATTTATATCCTCATTTGTGGACCACCTTATTGGAGAGAGGGTCCTTTTATCATTTTCTTTCTCTTTGTATGCTACATCCAACAAGTCTCCATCATCCCTCAGGTCTTTAGGGAGATTGGTTTCAATTTCAAAATCCCTTATTTGGGGTATTGATAACCTGTTGTATTTTTCTCTCTTACTTCAAAACTGTCTTGGAGGTTTACCCAAAAATCCTCCAGTTTAGGCTTATGCCCCTCATATAACTTAGGCATAGTTTGCTTGAGTTTCCCATAGGGATCATAGAATTCCATAGCATAATCAAATTCTTTAAGATTCAAATCTTTGAGCTCTGGCTCTGCCAACTTTGCTACCTATATCTTTGAGCAAGAGAAATACCCAATAGATACTGAAAAGTGAATCCCTATTTTGTGCTTGGATGACAGGAGGGATTGGAGGCCTAGCAGCTACCTGACGTATTCTAGTAAGATGATCCAGTCATTACAGTACCTTGGCAACAACATTGGGTTTCCTGTAAACCCACTGACTCTTATGTAGGTGGAGCGTGAGTTTTGGATAAACCAACACGCCCACTCTTGAATGATAGCCATGGCCTCCAGGCTAATCCTATATCCTGTATCCCCTATCTGTTTAATAGTCATAGGAAAAAGGAAGGCATCATTGATCCTTTTAAAATAGGCCTTTTCATTAATGGGGGGAGTTGGGAATAATATTCCCATACCTTCTTCTGGCCTTCTTCATCCCCTAGTTGACCTTCAACCTATAGGCCTGGAAATTTGCTAGCTCTTGCGGCCACCCAGATGACATAAAAGGTAAAGAAGAACTTCTTGGTTTGGTGGACCTCTTTCATCTATCTACATATGTTGTCTGAAAGGATTTGAGGCCAGTCAAAATACTGTTTTCCTACTAGGATGGTTGTCATGAATTGGAACATCCATGGGTGAAAGTGTTTGCAGTCGGGCTTGCCAATGGCCTTGCTTAACATGATGATCATGTCTCTCTAGGGCTCTTTAAATTCTGCCCTCAGTATCTCTATGGCCTTTAGACCCATTTTCCTCTCTTCCTCCAACCAATTTTCATTCACGTGCCTCTTGTTTGAGGTCACATTGTCGTTCCATACCTTCAAGGCTTCCTCTTCAGTTGAGAGGAATATCTCGTCTTTGGTTGGGATGCTGAACACAAATCCCAGCATATCAGGGGACAAATCTATCACTATTTTACACTATGCGTCTGTGCATTTCCTAGTGTCAGGGTCATAGAATTGGGTAATAGTCATTATAAACTATGGAGCCTGCACTGACTGTGGGAAGATGGTAGCCTCTACTAGGCTCGATCTCTTTATCCTTCTTTGTGGGGATTCCAACCTTGGTATATCTAACTGGGTTTTATTATCTTCAATTTCGATGTGCCCGATCTCAGTATCAATAACCCATTTAATTTGATCATCCAACTTTAAAGCATAAACCTGCCCTTGGTAATGGTACTTCATCGTTGCTAGAAGTTGATCAATGTTCTTGCCTCTTTTGCTAGAAGCTAGGTCCATCTAATTGCTTGAATTTGCAAGCAGGAAACAAGTGTCAATACCTGATAGAAAATATTAAAAACTTCATTTAAATCAGGACTCTGGGGTTTCGGGTTCCGAGATGGGTATTTCTCTTTTTAAAAACAAGGACCTCAGAACTTTGAGGTTCTGGGGTTCCGGGATAGGCAAGCTTAGAAAAACTCCAGAACTTCGGGGTTCCGGGGTTGGTAGGCGTGAACGAAGTTCAGAACTCTGGGGTTCTGGGCTTGATGGGTTGCAAATGGGTCCAGAACTCTAGGGTTTCGGGGTTCCGAGTTTGAGAGTTTAGGCTCAGCCTGAGACTCCGGGGTTCCGGGGTAGACACAAAAGACACCCAAAATATTTTAAGGAGGATGGGCTCAGAAGAACAGATCTCGGAACTTCAGGGTTCCGGGGTGAGTAGTATTACTTCTTTAAATGGGTAATTTAGAACTTTGGGTTTTCAGGGTTCTGGGTTCATCGAGTGTTAGGCACAGAAATAACCTCAAAACTCTGAGGTTCCAGGGTAGACACAAAAGACACCCAAAATATTTTAAGGAGGACAGGATCAGAAGAACAGATCTCAGAACTTCAGGGTTCCGGGGTGAGTAGTATTACTTCTTCAAATGGGTAATTCGGAACTTCGGGTTCTCGGGTTCATTGAGTGTTAGGCACAAAAATAACCTCAAAACTCCGAGGTTCCGAGATTTCAAAAAACAACTAACTTGAAACTCTGGGGGTCCGGGGTAGAACTAGGGTACACGGGAAGGAAAAAAGAAAACACGGAAAATAAAAACAAGAAAAACCCATGACAAGAAGAAGATCTAAACTACAAACGAAAAGGAGAGCAAGAAAAATCACCAAACTGGTGAGAAAAATTGCCCAAGAATGTGAAAGGATCTTGGAAGGATAGAGGCACGAAGTCAGGAGGCAAGAAAGCAAGAGCTCTGGAAGGTTGAATGCACAAATGAGCTTTAAAAAGTTCACTATTGATATTTATAGCCCCC